>NC_048444.1:4957998-5257998 GCF_004353265.1 Vitis riparia
TTCTGTGGTTGAAGTTGTTCCTTTTGCAACTTTTGTGGCATCAGGTGCTCTGCCAAGTCATAGCCACTGAATTCTTGCTCCATGCGAGATAAATGCCGGGCATCTATGGCACCTTGATGAACACTGGAGTTAGAACATATATTTCTTCTATAATCATCAGACCATGTCTCTGCAACAAGAGATTGATCAGACACAGCACCTAATGAACTCTGTCTGGGCAACAGGGCATCTCTCTCATGCAAGGTATCTATAAAGTGACTCTGATCACCTATATTTGAAGGTAAATTTGATGACTGACTAGACCTCATGTGGGAGCCTCTGAGCTCAGACATTAACAGACCAAAGGGATGCAACTTATCATCATTATCCATAGACACACCAGTTTCTGCAAATTCATTTGCGAAAGATGGGCGGCTGCTCAAATCAGGAAATGAACCATGAACATTAGCAGAGAGTTTCCTCATATTGCCACTGCTAGTTGCAGACTCTCCAAGAAAGGCGACTTCTATATGAGAGAAAAGAAAAACATTCAGGTAGTAATATAAAAGAACACATGCATGCACATGTACATACATTTAATAAATGGCCAGCATAATCAAACAGAGTAACTCACTCTCATCAAGTGCAACAAAATTTTGGAAGCCTTGATCTTCAGTATACTGGGGTTCAACAGGACACTCCTGTTTAGGTATTCTTGGCTGAACATAAACACCTGAGCTATCCTCAAATACAGAAGATTCCCACTGCTGATCATTCAAGACAGCTGAAACCTTGGCTGAAGCAAGGTCAGGAATACTCTCTCCCAATCCATCTCCAAAAGCATCAGATTTTTCTGACTTGGTAACTAGATCAGAGCTGGAGGCAGACCTAGCTTTATTTTTCAGATGTGGCATGATCTCGCCAAGTTCTTGAAAAGGAGACCCATCAGGAGCATCTGACAATCGTACAGGTAAGTCAGCTCCAAAAAATCCTTGCTCAAACCATGAAATGATGTCAATTCCCAGAAAAGGTCCCTGAGTTACCCCTTGAGGATCACAATAACATAAACTTAACTCCTCAGGTGGGATAGTCCTTTCTAATGAGAAGGCCACATTATTGCCCTTTAAAAGGTCCTGGTTGCTACTAGAAATTTTCTCTATAGAAGAGAAGTCAAATAAAGAACTTGAATCATCAGGAAGCTGGGTACTGATTTCAGAAGACAAAGCTGCCTCAGTGTGTTTCAACTTCAAGTGTTTTGGAGCAGAATCTGTCCACTGCTGATTTTGAAGAGGCTTCAGTTCATTATGTCCAGTACTGTCAAGCTCCCTCAAACTGCTGAAATCATATCTATTTGAAACTGCAGGAGTCAAATCATCAGTCACTGCCACACCAATTGGGGACACAAAATCCTGTTCACCTTCTTTATGTGGATCTCCTGGAAGAAAAAAAAGATGAATGGAATTTTTAACCTATCATACTTTCAACTCAAGAAAACCAAAATTACCAGAGGCTATAGCTTTTTCTTACCCTCAGCTATATCCATCTGGAAACAATGAATATCTAAGATGTCGGCAACATTACCTTGATATGCTTGATCATCAGCAGTCTTTCCCAAAGATTCATAATCAAATTCAGTATTATTCAAGGAAACCTGTTTCCCTTCAGTCAGTGTTAAGTCACCAATGCCTGAAAAAAAAAAGGAAAACACCCTCTAGATGAGAAAAAAACCGTATCCATTTAATCTTTTTCTTTTTCGTTCTTTTTTGTTTTTTGTTTTTAATAGACAAACAAGAATATATTAGACATGTCAATCAAAATGAGGGGAGCATGCCCCAAGTACATGGAAGGTATACAAAAGATGCCTAAGAACTATCAATTCAAAATTAGACAGGGCACAAAGAGATAGAAACTGCTATTACCTGTAAGGTTTTCATCTGATCCCACATTCTTCTCTCTAAATGAGCTGTAGAATACTCCACTGGTAGTGATTTTTCCCTTCCATATATCTCCAAGAACAGCCTGCAACCATCAGAAAATCAATCTTAAAGTAGCAACTAGTTGCGAAAAGCATCATCAGAAAATCTTCAAAAGAAGGGGTAAAAAAACACACACACACATATGCAGGCATATATCTAGTACCTCTTCATCAGAATCAGGCGCCACAAAAGCCAATGGCCCAATTGAGTCTACTTGTGTTATTGAGGGCACTTGCTCCATCTCAACAGGTATGGTATCAAAAGCAGGAACTGTATTTTGCTTGCGGTAAATGTCCAGAAGCTTTCCCCTTGGGTAACAATACGCAGATTTCCCAAATACATTGTCATTCTTATCTCCCGGAACAAAACCACTAGAACCAGCAGAAAGAGGCCTGCCAATTTGTAGACGTCCACTAGCATTTGGCTTTCCTCGTCCAGGAGCAAATCGCACATTTGAACCCTCCACTCGTCCTCTCTCCAATCCAAATCCTGGTGCAGTACGATATGTAGCTGATCCACCTACATGAACTTCCATACGATGCCGTGGTCTCCATTTATCACGTGAATCATTGTCACGCTCTGCGGCTGTGCGGTTGGCACTAAAAGATTGCTTGTCAACATGAGGGTCTTCCTTTTCCACATCTGTCCTCTTCTCAGTTCGAGAATCCTTCTCTTTATCTTCAGGACCCCACCTTGATGACCACTTGTTATCTCTCCGAGGTTCATGCACAGAACTACGGTTATTATCATGCCAGCGATCAGAAGAAGTTAAAGCTCTACTCTCAGCAGTTTCTCTTGTAGGAATGGCATCAGCACGACGTTCTTCTTTTCTGCGATCTCGTCTACCAAGTAAGCCTGTTTCTCTCTCCTCTTCACGCCAGCGACGACTGCTTTCAATGTCAGCAGCAGTCCTCCTCCAGTCTTTCTTGTCCTGAGATCCATCTAAACGCCAGCCATCTTTCTGATTGGGATCAGTAGAGTTTCCATGGGGTATAGGGTTTGGTGCTCGCGTTTCCTGCCATTTTTTGGTTTTGGACGGAAGGGGAAGCAACGCATTATAAAAGTTCTATTAGATAAGCAGACAAGAAATGAATGATGTTGCATGCTGCAGAAAGCTTGGGATATAAAAAAGATTCATGGCAACATGAGGCTAACCAGTTTGCTTCATAGGGTTGGCTCACTATTCAAGAAATGGAAATCATAAAGAAATAAAAAGAAAGGAATACAGCATCAGGAACTTTCATAATCAATGCACTTCCAGTGTTTGTTCATGTATAAGAAGACTATTAACTGACACTACAGAATTGCGTCAACAATGGGAAGCATACAACTAAAGGCTCTTGTAAAATATTGAAGTTAATAGTATTAATTTCACACTGAATAACAAGAATATGGTGTATCAAAAGGTATGCACCAAAAGATTGCAACTCCTCAAAGCACATCTGCCATGCAACCAAACTTAGACATATATTTCTACTGAAATTTAATGATTGAGAGGAGGAGAGAGAGAGAGAGAGATGTTAACTAAAAGTTCACAGATGACATTAGTAAACAGTAAGAATCACAGCAACCAAGGCTAATAGAATTATTTGAAAATAATAGATTAACATCCATTTTTTGGAGAAGAAATAATGGACTAGCATTAAGGCCTTAATAAGGGAAAAATGCTCAGAAAGAAGCCTGTTCCATTGTACAAACTGCTTGCATATGCTCATGTGTGCTCAAGCACAGATGATAGCCCAGTCAAACCTTGGCAATCCACATCCAAAATGCACCAGAACTCATTTCCAATGAAATTCCAGTCAAATTATTCCCCTGATTCACCAATGTAATAGCTTCAACATATACTTCTGACTGCGTTGAATTATCTTAAATAATATGATTTAGAATTTTGTAACTCAAATTCTCAACGTTTCTACTCAGATGTGGTTAAACCTTAGATTAGTTATTGGGTGTGTGGGGGTGGGGGGGGGGAGAGAGAGAATGTGCTTTTTATATAAGATTATTTTACCTCTTTTTCCCTTTTGTGCTCAACTTCTAACTTTATCGTATATTTTAAACAATTAATATAATAATTTTTTCAAGAAAAAAAAATTTTGAATTTGGTTTTTCTTAAAAATTATGAAAAATAACTAAAGATGTGTTATCATTGTATTGTTATACTTTGTATCGTATCGTGTATCGTATATGTCTTGTAAGATACAATTAAGGTATGACACATATTGTGATACATATCAATGTTCATAAAAAATATATCATATTGTGCATCATAAGTTCTTAACAACTATGGTACAAGATTACCTATCCCAAAAAAAAAGGGGGGGAACAACTATGGTACAAGGCACAAGGCCTATCTAGGGTGCACAAGTCTCCTAAGGCTTAGGCTTCAAAGCAATCCAAGGTGCACACTTGAGCAAAGTAAGGCACAACCTAGGTGCATGTCAATTGTATAAAATATGATCCAAAAAATTTAACCCTATAAATTTCAATTTCAATGTAAAATTAGAAATTTTAAGAACAAAAATGTTAAAGAAAAAATAAAAAAAAAATGAGGAGTGCCTCTTGAACAAGGCACAATAGCTAGGAAGTTGTTGTGCCTTAGGCGCACTTAGGCTTGCCTTTAACAACTAATGCAATCTCAGTGAGAAAATTCATTAAAAAAATGCAAGATAGTTTCATGGGAAAATATAGAAAATCATTTAAATATATTTTACCTGAAGTTGCAAGACAAGGATTGCTATGGTATGTCATATAACATTATAGAATTTATTGGATGGCCAGAGAGAACAGTGAGATTGGCCTGTGTTATTTTTAAATGGGAATTGCAAAGGTGTGTCGTGTGACACAACAGAATATATGGAGATGGTCCCATTGGACGGTTAAAAAGGGAATCAAAAGGTCCAAAAACTATAAAATTAAAAGAAAAAAAAAATCAAGAGAAATTGAAAGGCTTGCCTTGAGCTAGAAGTAGTGCCTCTTACTTGATGTAAAGCAAGGCTCACAATGTGTGCCTTGCTGTCCTTTGTACACTTTTGTGGTTAGGCACCCTTTTACAACTATGAGTTGGTAAGGCAAATCTTGTTACAGAAAGTTGGATTCATCAAACCAGACAAAGTGTCCCCAAAAGATCAATAAACAAATACATTATTAAAATCACATTAATGGCAAAATAGAATACCCATCCATACACATGCACACACAAACAAAATCATTTTTAAATTACCCACCTTTTTGCTAAATTTTTTATGCATCAAGGAGTGTAAAATAAATGGAAAAAAATGCACTTGCAAAAATAACATGGTGTCAACATAAATTCAGTTAAAGATATGCCAACAACATGCGGTCCTGCAAAATACAATGCCACGGTTGTTTAAGAAGATGAGGAAGGATGGCAATAAAAGGATTGGAGAAAACAAGCCATACTTGCAGAGAAATAACTTTAACTAAGACATTAATCAAGTTCCTATAAACCAGCCTATCTTCCACCACTTTTTCCAATGCAGAATGAAGAGATTGAAAATAGCTTGATAGGTCCATACCCCTGATGTGCCACCAATCAATATCTTTGCCTCGACTGGCTTGGCATAAAGCCACTGTGGGGACAGAGGTATGCTACTCTCTGATGTTGCTTGATCTGCATTTGTAACCAAAAAATAAAGAATAACAGTGATTATATTAGGATTCACTTCCTTTTAGAAGCACATAATGAGTGCACATGCAAATGAGAAAGTTTAAAAAAAAAAATGCATATCGTTTAAAGTCGGCATAAGGCTTTTACGAGTTAAGTAGCAGTGAACATATAGACTAGAAACTTTAGATGCAAAATAACCACCTTTCAACCCATCAAGTAGTCCCATAAGCACCTTCCCATCACCCTTTCCTCCCAATACTTCATCTACATTGCACAAGACCCAATTAGAAACTGGGATCATTTGGTTCTGAAATTGCCTACAAGTTGATTCAAAAGCAAGGGCCCACAGGAATGTGTTCATAGAATATCATAAGAGCAATATTTTCATAACAAATTTTAAGAAAATGTAACTGGTTGAAGAATTTGGGCCTATTAAAAATTCAACAATTCCATTCCGTCCATAAACCCCAACACAAAGAAAGGATGCAATTTTCCAGAAAATGGAGTTCCAAGCTAGTTGCTTCTTGTGAAGTATGGAAGAAAATTAAACTTTCCCCTGCGTTTTTACTTATAAGTCTGACCCTCCAGCAGCCAGAACAGAGGGTCCCTCACAGAAAAAGGGCAACAACCAGGAGTCAAGCTACATGACACAAACATTTTTATCCAATGCATTCAATGATTACTCATTAACCAAATAATAAGAATAACAAAATTAAAGTCATGATTTTACATGAATGCAAAGAAAAAATATGTAGAATCAGCAGAGCTCTTGCTTTAGAGTACTATGGTGTGAAAAAGGAAATAAGGAAGAATTATGGCAGCACCTCCAAAATATCCATCACTTACAGATTTAACATCAACATTTAAAGCCTAAAACCAATACCCACCTAGAATCACTGAAATTCAGCCAAACACATTTAAAACTGAATCTTCTAGTAGAAGCAGGCAAGAAAATTTATGGCATCAACTAAAAGCACATAAAATTAAGGAGATTTTTATCTAAAGTACCGTGAAAACATACAAGTCAAATCGAACAAATATTATCCGCAATACAAGATCTGCAAAACCCTAAAACAGGGAACCACATATCCAATCGACAAAACAATTTCACCTTATAACTCGCACTAGTGTGCCCACTAAAAAAACCCTATCAGACGATCACAACTACCAACACAACAGCAGGGGGGAAAACCTAATAACAATAAAACAGGTAATAAAATCTTTCAACCATCGAGAATTACAGATATCAGACACTGCAGATCGAGTGGATATAACTTGATAGTAACCATATATGGAAGGGACCACAAAATCAAGAACCCACGTAACAATGCCAAAAGAAAAGGCACATAAGAATTCAAAGCCCTAAGAATACCTTTGTCGGTCCAGTGTTCATCGGGCGCTTTGGTGGAGAGGAGATCGTCCGGAAAATCAATCGTTCCGTCAGCCATCGTCGACCACGCACCAATTGCAAGGCCCCCGAGAGATCTCGGACTAGCGAATAACGCAAACTACGGCAGGGAGATGGAGAAGAAAGAGAAAGGGAATGGAACGGAAATTGATCGATGCAGAAGAGATTTCTAGGGTTCGATCGGAGGAATTGCGGGGCTTCGAAGCGGAGAGAGGAGGGCGCAGAGAGGTTGAGGAGGGTTTGGGTGTATGATCATAACAGCCAAAACATCACTGTGATTTTTTACAAGCTTGGAAATAAAAAACCATATATACGTAGATATAATTAAATTTGGAAAAATATATACAAATTGCAATATCGAACTATCGCTTTGGTGTAACGCGGAATTCCCAAACTCATTCTTTTGGTCCAATCCACTACTGCCACATAAGCAAAGAGTTGGTAAAATTACTTGCTTGGCCCTCTGATGAAGTTTAGCATATTCCCATGATACAACCTCGATGCGTACTATATTTTCCTTAACGATTGAATAAAATATGGAAGATGCCATTTTTATTCACTCGAAAACAAAAATAAAATTCAAAATAAATTAATTCAAATAGCAAGGATCATATTTCAAGCTATTACTTTAGAGTAGGAAAAAATAGAAGTAGCTCTTTTAATCATACCTCCAACGAAAGAAAATAAAAACCTTATATTAGAGAGTAGGAAAAAATAAATTATCTGATTTTATTTTTAAAAAATGAAAAAAAAAATCAAATAGAAATAAAATTAAATAAAAATTTATAAATTTTTAAACTATCTAATTTTTATATAAATGAATTAAAATAAATAAAATGAGTATGAAGAAATATATATATATAAATAATTTATTGACATTTTCACTTTAATTTTTAAAAAAAATTAAGCCCAAAAAATAGAAAAATTAAAAAAAAATTGTGTTTTCAAAATTTTCTCAAAAAGAAATGAACACAATTTTCTAAAGAATTGAGAACAAAAAAAACAAATAAAATCACATAAATAATTTTGTGGAACCAAAGTATAAAAGGAATTTAATATTATAAATCAAATATTAACATACATATATTGAAATCAAATATTATTTTAGAAATAATGTATACATATTTTTTATTAACATACATATATTGAAATCAAATATTATTTTAGAAATAATGTATACATATTTTTTGTTGGAGATAATTATAAGTGGATATTTTTTTATATTAGAGGCTAATTTAGAGAAGTTGATTAATTATAAACATGTTACCATTTAAAAATTAAAAAATAATAATAATAATTAACAATTGTAACATAATAATAGCACCTATAAAGTAAAATTAATAATACTATCATTATCATAACATATACCATGTACCATATACCATATTTATCATTATGATAACAAATACCATAGTTATCATTATAATAACATAAACCACATTGGTATGACATGTATATTCTATGAAATTTTAAGACTTAGATGATGTTTATTTTTTTTACTTAATTCTAAATAAAACTTTAATGTTTAATAGTGTTAAGTATTAAACTATTTATGTTTATAATATTTTATTTTTATTAAACATTAAAAGGTAAAGAAAAATCAACATTTTACTTATTCTATTTAGAAAAAATCAAATATTTTGACTTTCTCTATTCAACAAAAAGTTTATAATAAGTTATGAAAAAGTAAAAAACACAAACAATCAAAAATTTAAAAGCAAATTACTTTCAATAAAAAGCTAAAAAAGCAAACCCTCTTAATCATACAAAAGTAAAGGGAAAAAAAGGATCCAAATGTATTAAAGAAAATGGGATTATATTAGTTGCAAAGGATGGCCCAAAAAAATTTAAGCTATCAACAATTTCATTGCCAAATGGAAGATTCCTATAAATTCACTCTGAAAGCACAACTGTTATAGCTCAAAGGAAATCAATTCTGATGGAGAGGCTAGAGACTTTTTTTAACTTGGTATTGTTGAAAAACAAAATACTAAAATCACTAAATAATTTCTCATAAACCATAACCCATTCACTGCAACATTACCTACGGACTGATAGTATATGATCACGTTCTACTCCGGAGCTATGGGGCAAAAGTTCCCCACTTCATAACACATTGTCATCCACCATTGATGAGATTTTCAAGGTAATTCTTCCAAATAGAGCACCGCCATATAAGTTTAGCCCAAACAGATATAACAAGACAGATGCAAGTTCAAAGAGTGAGCAAGACCATTATCCGCCTTTTCCAAAAACCAGAACCTCGCAGTTAAAATCCAAATGAATTGAAATAACCAAAATTCTACAAATAAACCATCAAAACTCTCATATTCTAAGTAAACAGCAATACAGGGCACTGCCTCCTAGGTCATCCTCTGGGCGGCTTCCTTGGCAACAAGCCTCTCTTTAGCCTTAGTTTTAGCCTGAGACTTGGAACCCATGATCCCACCACCCCACTTCTTCCTATTTTCATCGTACTTATCATTGAAGTTTGCCTGAAACAACAAAAAGAAACATGTCAAATGATATAAGACCTCCAACTAGGCCCCATAGACTACAACATCTAGAAGAGATATTTAATTCTATGCTACCTTGATAGCCTCCAAGATTTTGCTGAACTCCAATTTATCTTCGTTCTTGACTGTGGTCAAGCACAAAACAGAGGCAGTTTTCTTGTGAACAATCTGTCATAAAGATAATATAAATTAGCAATGGAACCAAAGCTCTGCTTTTGAATAGGGATTCAAGGAAATACAAATATAGGGCGCAATTACCGATCCCAAGCGAGATTTTCCCTTGACAATGCAGTATGGGATTTCCATCTTCCTGCATAATGCAGGAAGCCAAACAACCAACTCTATAGGGTCCACATCATGCGCAATAACTACTAATTGTGCTTTGTTCTGCTCAACAAGGAAAATACACTCAAATAGCTGTCATTTCAAATAGAAGCATCCTATGAAAGAGATAGCGATAAAAGGATCTCTTTGAATGACAAAGGTAAACCAAAACCTGCTCAATAAGGTAGGTCACATGATTGAGACCATATTTCACAACAATAGGCTTCTTGGTCTCAGCGGTTTTCCCTTCAGCCTCAGCCTGAGCCCTTTTCAAGAGACGCTCCTTCTTTGCTGCTTTGTCTTCGGGCCTGTACTTAAGAAGCATCTTGAACAGGCTTGTTGCTGCAGAGGAGTTCAGACAAAGTCAGTTGTGAATGTATCTTATGTCTAAAACCCATAATTTTAGAAGGCATAAGGCGCACCTAAGGTGCAAAAGTCTTGTATGGCTTAGGTGCAAGGCACAATACAAGGCGTGTTCCTGAGCGAAGTGAAATGCTACTTATGATACATGTCACTTTTGGACAATATGACCTAAAATCCAATCCAATTAACAAAAAATCTAAGATTTAAAAGAAACATACAAAAACATTATGAAATATATATAATAAAATTTCAATTATATAAATTGGATTGGTCATGGAGAGTCCTAAGGGTTTGGCCATGGAAGGTTCTTCAATTATCGAAAAACAAAAACATAATGAAATCATGTAAATTTCAAGAATAAAAATGTTTTTAAAAGGAAAAGTAAAGTGGATTAGGCATGCCCCTCCAACAAGGTGCACGCCTTTGTAAGCAAGGTGCTATAATTAGGGAATGGTTGTGCCTTGAGCCTAGGCACACTTTAACGCGCCTTTTACAACTATGCTAAAACTGAGGACCATTCAAAAATATTGTTTATCAATTTAAGGTGGAAAAAATGCCAAAGAGGGAAAACAAGAATTCCGTAAAAAAGAAACATAAGCATCAAGAGTTTTTCTCAACAAATGCAAGCAGGGACCCATAAGAATAACTATACCAAGACCCCACACAACCACAGATCTGAGATAGGTTAAGGGGAATTCAGGTTAGTCAAAGTTTAAGTAGAAGAGGAACTAGGTCTCACAGGCTTGGCCTGAGATATTGAGGTAACTACCAAGCTAGGCTCAGGCCTTGGCTGGTCTTCAGGCCTACAAATGCACTCTTAATTTTGATGCTTTTGGTCCTTCTATTTATTATATCATTATACGTACATTATTTGTTAACGATAACGACACCAACTTGGACTTAACCATAACAAACTTGAGGGCTTTTCACCATAGTTAATTCCTACCAGAAGATATTGCATAAATGTATAATGCCTTGGGGGGAAACCTTAACCCAGATCATTTCTGATATGTTATTGAAAGTTTAGTTCTAATGGGCAGATTACTAGTATCCTTATTTTTTTATTTGTGGGCAGATTACTAGTATCCTTGAATTCAAGAACATTGCTTACATAAAGAAGGGACTGTAAGAGGATGTTTGGTAAATCAACTTAATGACTTAAAAGTGATTTAATGACTTAATTTATATTAATCTCAATTTTTATTTTTATTTTTTTGTAAACATAATTTGAAATTTAAGTAAGAATAAATTAATTATTTTGACTAAATACTTAAATTCATTTTTAACTTTAAGTTATAATATTAAGTTATTGTAACAAACATACTTAATCTATTTAATAACTTAAATAATGTTATTAAGTCATTTTAACTTATTAAGCTGATTTACCAAACACCCTCTAAGTCTTCTAAATGTAAGGATTGCATAATTGAATCATGCAAACATGTGAACCACAATGCACTAGTTGTTGAAGCTGCACCTCAAATTACGGCCAAACAAGGGCTATTCATCACATCCAAAAGATCAAACTAGTTTGTTCAAAACAACAATTCAATCAACATGGGCTTCAACTAAAAAGCTATTCTCAACTCAAATAGAAGCTCTAACAACTAAAATCTTACCAAGATTCTTGTCAAGGGTCTTGGTAAATTGGTTCAGAGCTGGGGGAACCTTCAACCGCTGCTTGAGGATTCGTCTCTTCCTCTGAATCTGAACATGCTTCGGAAATTTCACAAACCGGCTAAGATCCCTCTTTGGAGGCAATGCCCCTCCTATTCCAAACTGCTTTGGACGTTTCTCGAACAAGGGATTCACTACCTTCTCCTAAAAACAAATATGATTTGCATTAAAAATAAATAAGTAAATTATAATAAAAAAATGGCAATGAAAATCACAAGGGAGAAAAAAAAAACGAAATACCTGTTTCTTCTTGGCTAATGCTGCTGGTGCTTTTACCCCTTTCTTTGGAGCCTTCAAATTAAAAATTCAAAAAAAAAATCCGCATTAAAGCAAACATAAATTTCCCAAATCATATAGCAAAACTGGCGAAAAAAATTAGGATTTCGCAACATTTACAAGAAGAAATACTTAGATAAACATCTTGATCCACCAAAACACCACAATAAGTTAGGAAATGAATATTAACAAATAGGACAAGCTTATATCTAGAAATCGGTAAAAGAGAGGGCTGTTCTGTTCTGGCTGATATGTTCCTAAGTCATTTGAATTGAAAAGAAAGAGAAGTCCACAAATCAATGAACAATGAGATAGATAGCGAGCGGACTAACATACCATCTGTGATAAGGTTAGCGAACGGCGAAGGAGAAACCCTAAAACCTAAACCAGCCGTCCCCCACACGATATAGCGAGTTGGGGACTATATAGTGGATGTTGTAAACAGTGGAACGACGTCGTTCTAGTCCTCCTGCGCTGTTTTATGAATCCCAAAACGCACCATTTTGGCTTGTAGAATATTCCTCATCTCAATATGATTATAATTAACGCCAAGAATGAAGTAAGATATTTTATTTACTCAATATGTAATTATATGTAACAAATTTGAAAGGTTAAGTGATATATTAAGATTGCGTTTGGTAGTGATTTTAGAAAATATTTTTAACCATTCTAATACTTAAAATATAAA
Source organism: Vitis riparia (assembly GCF_004353265.1). NCBI lineage: Eukaryota > Viridiplantae > Streptophyta > Magnoliopsida > Vitales > Vitaceae > Vitis > Vitis riparia. The sequence goes on from NC_048444.1 coordinate 4,970,837, forward strand.
AATTTTCAAATGCTATAAATGTTAGAAGTGCTGCTTAAAATCATTACTAAACAGATTCTAAATATCTTTTAAATGTCTGAGAGATACTTCTTCTTTGTTATATTTATTTTGTGAAAAAAGCTAAAATAAGTTAAAAGTTTTGTATGTATGAAGTCTAGGTATATTTATATGTGGTGTGGACTCTATTACTCTTACATATTTTCCTTATTATTTGATTAAACGAGTTCTTTGGATAATCTTATAATCCTAATAGAGATTTACCACCTAAATTCCCTTAAAGAATGTTGATGGTAGGTCTTAGTACCATATGAGATAAGCTATGGGGAAAGTGAGATGTCAATTGCTTAGTAGAAAAAATTAAGAGGAGGGATGGGAGGAGTGAATGACAATGGCCCTTAATTAGGATGAAACACCACAGAGCACTTTAAGAGGGCCTTTGGAAAGGTCTCCTAAGGATCTTATGTCAAGAGCAGTCTTAGGTGGTGTTTGTTTTTTTAACTTTTTACTAAAAGCAATTTAGTTTTAGAATTTAGGTTATTTGTTTTTCTACTTTTTCATGACTTATTATAAACTTTTTACTAAATAGAAAAAGTCAAAATATGTAGATTTTTCTAAATAGAAAAAATAACATATTGGTTTTTTTTTATTTTTTAATACTTAATAGAAATCAAATACTACAAAAACAAACAACTTAATATTTAACACTATTAAACATTAAGATTCTATTTAGAATTAAGTAAAAAAAACAAACACTACCTTAGTCTTTCTCTTTTTTCTGAATAAATGAACCTATGAATCAGTTATATAGACGCTCAAATTTAAACCTTATTAGTTGTTAAGCCTAACCAATAAGAGACCTTCATAAATTTGTATTAATCAACTCTTGTATTAAATTTATATACTTATAATAATAGATTAATTTCATTCACATCTCTTAAAGTTTTGGTTGAATACGCCTAATACCTCATTGATTTGAAATTTCATCAAATATTTTCTTTATCCTTTTCATTTATTACTTTCACTCATTTATCATTTCACTTAAAATAAGAGAGGTATTTGATGAAATTTTGAGGATCAAATGTAATTAGTTAAAACCTCTAGGGAGATGAATGAAATTAATCCTTATAATACCATGCGACATTAGATGGCAATGGGTTCCTTAATAGCGACATGTCTTCCTCATCTCAATTGAGTCAAAAAGGGTTTAATGCATATGCAATTTATCCCATCTCGACAAAGCCTCCAACTCTATTTATTAAATGAGACTTGGTTTATCTTATGAACTTAATGGTGAGAGGGCTAAACCCACCTATGAGGTGCACCAAGTCCATGTAGAACCTTTTAAACCCTTCTTCTAACTCGAATGGTGTAATAGCATTAGGGTACCATGCCTTAAGTGGGATGTCTTTGAGAAAACATGGAGACTAAGTGGAGGGGCCACAGGGTGATGTAGACTTAAACAATGTTCCCCCTACCTTTCATGAAGTAAAAGAGGTGTGTATTGACACCACCCATACAAAGGATTAAGTCAACACTACCTTCTAGGGAGCAATCTTACGTCAATCTTACATGTTGAAATCATCTTATGGGATCTAGATAAACCAACCTCGTGGGATCATCTTTATGAGCTTAAAACGGCCACCCCTCCCTTTCTCATGTAGGCAAAAGAATGATGTCTTACTTAATTAGTATCTTCTAATTAGAATGTGATGATACACTCCTTTAGAAATCGCTACAAATGGACATCCATTAAGGTGGAGGTAAACACTCATGTCAAGTTTACTTTATAGTTTAACATGTGGCGCATCAGTGTACATACATAGCATCACAAGACATGTGTAATCATGTGAGTGGAGAATCATTTGCTACATATGGTGGTGTATTAGTGGTACTCTACCATGCCAAATTTGAATGTGGCAGAGACATACAGGTCTACATAAATTAGGCAAAACTGTGTATCAACTTCCAACTCCTTGCACGAGCATTGTCTGTGTAGTCAAAGTAAGCATGTGCACTTACATGAGTAAGCCCTTATTCATGCAAGTTGACGTTATCAAAATAATCTAACTTGATTTATTATTATTATTATTATTTTCAAAATCTCAAAACAGTAGATTGAGAGATACAAAAGAATAGGTTATTTATTTATTTTTTAAATTACATTGACTAAAAGATATTGAAACTACATAGATTATTTGCATTGTGCCTACTACCATCAACCAAGGAGAAAATATAAAATGAACATGTGGTAATAATGGATATTGATTTGAATCAAACCATACACTCCTATTTTTAATAAGATTTCAGCTAGAAGCATACAAGAACCTTTTGCATTAATTGACGTTTACCGAAACTAAGACTTGAAGAAGCAAAATCTTGGGGGAAATCTAAATGTAAAGAGTTCGGTTCACAAGAGGCCAACAAATCAAGCTTCTATAAGGAGTTTGAATTAAAAAAAAAAAAAAATCTTTTTTGTTTGAAACCATGCCTTAGAATATGAATTTTTTTTTTCTACATGAGCTTCTTTAGGGGAAGAGACATGAGTACACCATGCTTATGAAAACCTTTTTAAAGAGTGAAGAGTTATGCCTACCAAAGTGAAGGTCTCAAGTATCCTTGGCTTCAATCGTATTCTATGAATTATATTAAAAAGAAATATAGGTAAATTGTATTTCGTATAGGATTAAGACACAAAAGAACTCTAACTATATTTCAACTCATGATCAATCTATAGGCACTGATAGAAAATAATTAGTTTATGATAAAATCTTTTTTAAGTCAATTGTTGTGTTTTGAAACGAGGGGAATTTAAAAAAAAAAATGTAATACAATCATGAGTTATACACTACCTTTAGGCAACACTCTCAATAAATAAGAGATTCATATGAGGAACATGAGGACTAGTTTAGATAATGAATATTAAGTTACAGTTGGGCCATAATGGAATTTCAGTCAAACTCTTAATAATATTATTACTATACTTATCAAAGATTAGATTCATTATGTAAGACATGACAATGGAAAGAGGAAAAAATCCAGAGTTCCTTAGGGGTCCTTCTTAATCAATAACAATTGCAATAATGTCATTATATCACATTATCATATTGTTGTCATGTTTTTGCCTCTCATTTTAGGCATCACCAATCATTTTTTAATAAACTACTAGAAATCTGATTCATGTAGCTTGGCAAGAAAATTTTGAATTATGGATATAAGATCTTTTACATGTAAAATGTATTGCTCGTGCAATTTGGGATCCTCATTTTGGTCAACTGGTTTATACCAAAATTTAACAAGAATTTACTATGATTTTGAACTTGTTCTTCATATGACTCCTCTAAATCGAAACAAGATTTGAAAAATGAATCTATTTTATTCCACCATATATATCTTAGATGTATTGGTAATAATCATGAATAATCATCGACCCCAAAAGTATAGAAAAATAGGACCTTATTATGGGATATACATGCATTACAAACCTATGATCATTAACCTTCAATCAAGTTATTCTATTCCACCTCTTAGAACTCTTTAGTTTTAGCTCATTAGATTCAATAGTGGGGTTCAAGAGTGATCGCAAATCCCCCTAATATTATTTGAAAATATAAATTTTCATTGTGTAAAAAAAAGGATTTTTATTAGAATACAACAAAATTCAAATGATTTTGAACCAATCTATAAAAACAAAACGGTTATTTTTTAGCGAATCATTCATAAAATTAAATAAATCGTTTTTGTTAAGATCAACCCAACTTGAATGGGAAGAAAAGGATCAATCTAACTGTGACATACTTTGCGATCACTTTATAGTTTTCATCGTAAACCTAATTAGTTACTCCCGATTATATAAATAAATAAATTATTGATTGCATTCAAAAGTAGAGGATCCCATTTATTTATTTATTTATTTTAAAGTATTCCCTTACGTGGCTTTTTTTTTAAAAAATAAAATAAAATAAAATTCGGAAAACTGAATCTAAAAATCAAGGGATAAGGAATCAAGCATAAGCGTAGGGCTTTAAATACTATAAGAGCTTTACAAAACATATGCTGATTTGACTCCTTGGATCTTGGTAGTTAGGCGTGGGCTGGAGGGGGCGAAGAACCTAAGCCCAATAGCATCGCCATCAGCAGAGTTGCCTTGGAATCGCTTGCTTTATTTGCAAGCGTCTCCTGGTTCAAGTCTTCGACGAAGGTGGTAGGGGAAACAACTCTCTGCTCCGCAACCTTCGGAGTAAATGGACAACCGAAACGTCGTCGTCTGCGACAATGGCACCGGAGTAGCTCCTCTCTCACCATTTTTTCTTTTTAATTTTATTTTCTGCTACAATTTTCTCTTTTGTGCTTCGTTCAAATTTTGAAGGCCGTTTTTATTTTACATTTCTCCGGTCGATCCGCTAATTATTCGAATCCAATGACTTTGCCAAGTAAATCTTTGCCAAATTTGGCGTTTAATCGAGTAATTGGTGATTTTGAGTTCAGAAAACACTTGAGGTCTTTAATCTTTTGATTTTGTTTCGTTTGAATAGCCTCTGTTTGGGAATCGGATTTAACCGTTTGACCATAAGATCTGCTGATTGCGATCAATAATCTGATGTGGTTGAATTCCAGAAACTCTTGAGTTTTGGGTTATGTTTCCGTTGAGTTGCACACATACAATGTTGTTGGCTCAATTGTGTTCTATGTAAGATTTGAATGTAAAATTCTAATTCTATCGTCTATTTCATAAAATTCCTTTTTTTTTTGTGCTTCGTCTTGTGAGGAGGGTTCTCATTTTCAATCATGGATTCATACATAAATAAACGACAATTGAGCCATTCAACTTAGGTGCATGTCTTGAAAATATCTATATTTATTTATTTATTTATTGGTATCTGAAACTGGATTTATTGCATGCAGTACGTCAAATGTGGTTTTGCTGGCGAGAACTTCCCTACCTCTGTGTTCCCTTGTGTGGTAGGCAGGCCCCTGCTAAGATATGAAGAATCACTCATGGAACAGCAGCTCAAGGTGAACATTTTCATCTACCAAGAAATTTTGCATTTTGTCTCCTAGTTAACGAGCCTCTCTGTTCATTTGCATATCCCCATCGGCATTGCAAAAGTTTTATATGAGCTCTTACCCAGGGGACAATTAAATTTATCAGCAACCGTGATTATTTGCAGTCTCATCTGAACAACTTCAGTTATGTACATATAGTCAACATTTACTAATATCATAGCATGGAGTAATAAGAGAAGTTAGTACATCTCTGAAAGCTTAGCATTTATTTTACCTGACATAGATGTTATGTCAAGTTTCTTTATGGGCATTATATTGGGGGCTCAGGCATCCTGATCTTGAGCTACATAGCTTAACATTCCATCTTTATAACTTGGTTCTTGAATTTGAGGTGCTGTTCTTTATTTCTCATTCGTATAGGATATTATCGTAGGAGAAGGTTGTGCAGAGTTGCGGCATCAACTGGATATATCTTATCCTGTTAACAATGGTATTGTGCAAAACTGGGATGATATGGGTCACATCTGGGACCATGCATTTTTCAAAGAATTGAAGGTACTTTTCAAGGGCTGCTGATTTCTATGCCAACTGATAATTAAGTGTTCATTCCTTTTCTGTAGGATGTGTATGGTTGCATTGATTGTACTTGGAATTCCAATTCTATGGAATTTGAAAAATTCACTTTCCTTATGAATTAGTTTTTGTGGATTTATGGACCATTGAATTTAAATTTTATGTCAAATTATTGGAATGTAGAGCACCAGAAGTTGATTTAGATAGTGGGCCTCCACTTCAATTCTATGCAACCACATACACATTTCATCTGAACATAACTGACTTTATTTCACATTTTCTTTCAACAGATAGATCCAACAGAATGCAAGATTTTACTCACAGACCCGCCCCTTAACCCCTCAAAAAACCGTGAAAGAATGGTTTGTGATCCACTTCAAAAATAATTTTGTTATAATGTGTCCCAAATTATGACTGCTATTTTCAATTACTATATATTTTGTCCCTTTAAGTTTGAGTTTGACTTGACATTACAGGTTGAGACCATGTTTGAGAAATACAACTTTGCTGGTGTGTTCATTCAAATCCAAGCTGTTTTAACATTGTATGCTCAAGGTGCTTATAAAGAAGATTCAAGGTCAAAAGTTCAAAATTTCATTTCTCACAAATATCACATGGATCTTTTACTAAGGCACTTTAAAAGTTCTATTTGAAACTATAGCCATGAACAGTGAAATCACCTGTAATAGCTTTTTTGAATCCTATTTTGAAAATAATCATCATCTTCATTATGATGACTATTGCTATTGCTATTGTTGTTATTAAATTTAAATGCGCAAGTATCTTGATCCAATATAAGATTGATTTTTCTTCAACATTACCTTGACTTTACTCAGGTTTGCTGACTGGACTAGTTATCGACTCTGGTGATGGTGTCACTCATGTGGTAAATTATGCAAGAACCATTTCTAAATGAGACGTACCATAATAATTTTTAGTTGTTTTTCTTTGGGATCCAAATTTATTTGCTTGGGTTGATATGTCCCACAAGAATGAAAGTGTTTTATTGCGTTCTTTTAGCATTTGGAATAAGTTCAATTGTTTTCTGTAGCATTTGAATCAAAATTTCGTTTTCAGTCCTTTATGAAAGGACATGGTTTAAAACTTCTACTATACTTGTTTATGGCTCCATTTCAGAAGGTGGGATTTTTCTTTCAAATTCTTTTAGGATCAAAATGGAATAATTCTACTTAATGTGCCAACCAAATTTGGTTGTAGTGTTTTCTAAATTGGATTCTTCTCTGCATGGCAACCTTGAGGTTGAATCATCTTTACAAAATAAAGGAAAACTTGTATTTGTGAAACCTCAGTGTTGATAGGTAGTCATTTTTAGTTGAGACCTCAAATATAGTCATCTGATGAAGTTGTTATATCTTTTATATTATGTTGTGGAGACAATTCAACCTGTCTTTGGGTGGCTGGATATGGATTGCGATGTGAACATGTTGCATCATTTCAACTCTCTCTCTCTCTCTCTCTCTCTGTTTTTTCATTTTTTACTTTTTTTTGTCTCCTTTGACTCATAGAAAAAACATATACTTGTTTGGTGGCTGGGTATGGATTAGGGTGAAAAGATGTTGCATCATTTCATACATTAGAACTGGTAGTTCTACAGTTGATTAATCCAGGACAGATGAACATTAAAAATCATGAAAGATCTTTTAGCACCACAAAACTTTTTAGTGTTGCACTGTATCACTTGTAGGTTAACCCTTAAGTATAATTACTTTTGAAAATACCCTCCAGGTTCCAGTTGTCGATGGATACTCATTCCCTCATCTTACCAAGCGAATGAATGTCGCTGGCAGGCACATAACATCTTATCTTGTTGATTTGCTCTCACGGAGAGGGTAAGTGACAATGTTTTTGCTAAAATATGTTACTAGTTTCAATATGACTTTCACTATTCATGTTCTTCAAATGATATTTCTTTTCTGATTGTAACACTGAACTTTCTATTCTAAAGGTATGCCATGAATCGTACTGCTGATTTTGAGACAGTCAGAGAAATCAAAGAGAAGCTCTGCTATATAAGGTGAACAAAGAACTTGACATCTTAGTCTGCTATCGTGGAAGTTATTGTATTACTGTGTGATATATCTTGTTTCTTGCAGTTATGATTACAAAAGGGAATACCAATTGGGACTTGAGACCACCATCCTTGTTAAAAATTATACTGTAAGTTAATTCTTTAGTGTCTTATATATCTTCATAGGGTCTTTTTCAGAGGAAAGTTTGGTTTGTCATTCTTTTAGGCATAGCATAAGTGAAGAAACTTTGATCCTAAACTTCCTAGGATTATTTATGTTTTTATCTGCTTATTTATGGTAGTGATACATATAGCTGTATATGCTTGCCATGCTGAATATTATACCAGCAATATCATAATTGTAGTCTTCTACTGGTGATTGTGGATTTAAAACATTTTAGCTTCAATAAATAATTATTCATTTAATTTCTTATAGTCATTGGTTATTTAATCAGCTGCCAGATGGAAGGGTCATTAAAGTTGGCACTGAACGGTTTCAAGCCCCTGAAGCACTTTTTACTCCAGTAAGCTTGAATTTCCCTTGGTTTTCTGTGTTCTATATATTCTTCTATGTTCTATATATTCAATCTATCTTCAAGTGCTCCAATTCTATACAATTTCTGGGTCTATCTTAGTATTAGCAGTTTATCACATAAATGCTAAACTGCCCATGTCATGGCACATCCTATCGAGGGTTATCATGGAAATAGTTTTTCTGTCGTTTGCAATCAAAAAGTAAAAAAGAAAATAGTTTCTGTTATACTCCTTTGTCTTTATATGCTACATCTTTTTATGTTATTGTAATGCTTTTCTATAGTTCAGTTGTTATTTGTTTAAGAGATAATCATTTATGTTACTTTGTTGGGCATTCAATACAGTGCAAACTGACCGCATGAGTATCTTACAGGATGACAATTATTGCAATTACTGTTAGTCTGACAATTTATTAGAGCTTATGTTAGCAGTAATATGGACCATATGCATCAAATTAGGTTTATCCTGTTAAACTGCAATGACTTAGCAACCAAATAAATATATCAAATGCCTGATGAATAGGAAACCAAGCTTGCCTTTCTAACTGCAAATCATTTAATGTTTTTGTATTTGTCTTGAATGTATGCAAAATTTTCATGTTTACAATACATTAAATGCAGGCAGTAATTGTTTACATTAAATGCAGTTGATACACATTTTTCAGGATATATGGCCCTAGATAGTGCTCAATAGTGAAAAACTGCTTCTGACCAACCCTTCATTGTTGTGATGAGGCTAGGTTTAGTCCAGTGCTTATACCACTGGTAATTTTTTTTTTTTTTTTGATGAGTTATACCATAGATAAAACCTAGAGGTGACCTTAACAAGAAGCAGAGTGACATTGTCTATACACTTTCAATAACATGAAATTAATATGCTAAAGTTGATGAGTATCATCACTAGTTACACTTTTATTTCTGCTCCTGAAAAGGGGAAAAAAGCTTACACTTTTGTTGCTATTTTTTCTAATTATCCTATTTTAAATTGTTGAGGCAGAGAAACTCTGAGATCAAATTAGTAGATCAAAGGGTCTCTACAAACACATGCTTACCAAGCTGATTACTATAGTAACTCCTGATAGTTTTTACTAAGGAAAATTCTTTTGTTTGATATGTTATTCCTCAGGTTTTTTTTTTTTTTAATATTATGGAACAACCTATCGAAAAGGAAAGTTCTTCCATCATAAAAGGCTTTGACTTGTAACTTATGATAGTTATGTATTCTTTTTGAAGTTGGCAACCCTGGTGCATGTTAATATTATTGTTATTACAGTCTGTGATAAAAGCATTCATAATCTCATTGGAGCCATCTCACCCTTAAATTCTGGTTACTGGAGCTCTTTAACAGATTTTTATCCTGTAAGGCTGTAACCATGAAGGCATGCAGTCATAGTAATAGTTTTGAATAGGTAGAAAATTGTGGGTGTTTAGATGTTCTTTTTTCTTGCAGGAACTCATAGATGTTGAAGGTGATGGAATGGCAGACATGGTATTTCGCTGTATCCAAGAAATGGATATTGACAATCGTATGATGGTACTGAGATCATTTCTAAAAAAATAATATTTCCTGTGTGTCTTTCTGTGATTGAGCATTAAATTTTTAAATATTGTGGAATGAATGGCTCTTGGTTTCAACTGAAGTTTAATGTGATAAAAGTTAGAAAAAGGAACTATGCTTTAGATAATCTATTATTTCATTCCAACAAAACTTATACAAGGACTGACCTTGGTATTTTCTTTAAATTTCCATCAGTTTCTTTGGTAGATTTCTTTCTTTCTTTCTTTCATTTTTTTTCATCCCGATCTTCCTCTAAGTAGTATAGGCTTCAGATCTTGGATACTGCCATCACAAATTGGTTTATTTTCTTATCTGCTGTGGTTTCTTTAGTGGATCTATGTGCTTTACCCTGCATGTAGAATGGATCTGACAGTCTTATTTTTAGATGTTGCATGCCTGCATATATCCTGCATATATTGAAGTTGATTGACCAAAGGTTAGGATTGTTTGCCTGTGCACTTTCTAAGTTGACCATCGTAAAGATGTCCCATCAATTGAAGATCTGATGATTACATCCCCTGCATCAGTTGAGGCAGGCTATTTAACCATGTGGCTGTGTGCATGCTTTATTCTCTCGCTATATTTTTGTCAATGTGGATTTGTTGGTATCTCTTTGTTTACTCTATTCTATTTTGTCTTTTGCAGCTTTACCAGCACATAGTTTTAAGTGGGGGAAGTACTATGTATCCTGGATTACCTAGCCGGTAGTGTATTAACATCCTCTTTGCATCAAATATTTTATTGCTCTGTTCTGGTTTCATACACTACACAAGCATATGTGAGGCAACTTATTACATATACATGGATAATGAATATTTGACCAACTTATTCATGGATAATGAATATTTGACCAAGCTAAACACATCATTTCTTGTGGGTGTATTACTGCATTTACAATAATGGCTATGCTTTTCATGATTTATGGATTGGATGTTAGTAAAGTTGTATTCGTTTTTCTACAGTCTGGAGAAAGAAATTCTAGATCGTTATCTTGAAGTAGTTTTGAAGGGGAACAAAGATGGGTTGAAGGTAAATTCCAAATACTTTGTGCTATGCTTTGGGAAGATAAATAAGTAAATAGGCATCAGATTCTTGATTTTCGTTGTCTTCATATGGTTTAATAATGAACTTTTTATATTCTACTGTTGACCTTTCTTTGTATCTAACCTAACATGGCCTGATATGTAAGTTACTTAGCGAAATAGAAAAAACATCCATGGAATTCTAAGCATGAATGGAGTTTCATGCTGTCAATGCATCAGAAATTAAATGGTATTTCCCTTCTTCGTCTTGGATATTCTGACATTCAGCGCAACAGGGCTTCTTTGCCTAGAATTTTACTTTTATTTTTTTACCTTTTTCTATAGGTACTTTTGTTTTTCCTCTTAACATAAATAAGATGAAGATTGAAAAACATTTATGCATCTTAGCACCTTCACTGCAAATCCTGCTTAACTCATGATTCAAGTTGAGTATCCAACTACTATCTTGGTTTTGTCCATAATTAAGTGGATGCCTAGATTCATGCCTTAACCATTCAGATAAACTTTTGAGAGGTCAAGACATGCAGCAGATTCCTAAGCCTCCAAATTCTGGACTTCTTTTTCTCATGGACTTGCCTGCAGCACATGATCCTATGGCTTATGATAACACATAGCTGCAGCTTATTATGGTTGGCTAGCATACTTAATGACAGTTCATCTCTACATTCTGTAGCAGTAAACTTTTTCATAAATTATTGATGATTTTACTTTGGTTTGAAGTATTGATTCTGGCTGCTTCACTTGTACAATTTGGGATTATATATTGATTCTCGCTGTTTCACTTGTATAATTTTCTGTCTGAATTTTTTTTCTGAATGTTTTGCTTTGGTGAGGAACAGAAACTGCGATTGCGGATAGAGGATCCACCACGAAGAAAGCATATGGTGTACCTTGGAGGTGCAGTCCTTGCAGGAATTATGAAGGTGCCTTTTGCTCAAACCTGTACTGCTTGTATTTCTGCTCCATAATTTAACTGAATGGGTTTATGCTGTACTAAATCTTGTCTTCCCTGCTTTCAAGTCTGGCCAGCAGAAAACCGACCTTTTGATGTTTTAATTGCTTGATCATTTATTTGATTTTTCTGGTGAACCAATGTAGGACGCACCAGAGTTTTGGATTAGCAGACAAGACTATTTGGAAGAGGGCACTGCCTGTCTTAGCAAGTGTGGCGCTGCATGACTTTTCTTTGCAGTATGCCATCTCTTTGTTTTGAGTTATTGTAATAGGTACAAGCTGAAGCAAGGTAAGCCTGATATCTGTGTCTTAAGGGTGCTGCCCCTATCTGTAAGGAGTACATTCATTTACAACAATCACATCCCTGTGGAGCTGGTCCATACACATACTGGGAAGTTTTCAGTGGTCCATGCTGTGTTCCAGATTGCCAACGCCATTATGTTGTACCCATGTTGGTTGTGTGCCCTTCAATTTGTTTGGATTTTCAGCCTTCTTATCTTTTGCATCGAGGATGACTTAATTTTTCTCTCTTTCTCTCTTCTTCACTCATCTTATTAACTGAATGGAGCATTATTATTCATTTTCCATATTGTTTCACCCCCCCCGTTTAAACTTAGAATCTAGATATCTCCTTTGTAACAGCATAATAGAATTCATAGTGATGAAGATTTGGGCTATCGCAAATTTTTATTTTTTGCAATACTGGTGATATTAAGTAATTAGGAGAATATTATAAATTCACTTTCTACGTAAATATGTCAGTAGAAATCTGAAAATAATTGGAATAAAGATTGGATTTGTGCGTGGAAAGGGCATTTAAGGAGTTAAAATGGAGAAACATCATGAAAAATTTGTTCTTATGGTGGACTCTTTTTAATCGGGTAAATGCGTCATGAAATTGTGAGGATTAATTTGACACAAGACAAACAACATTTATATAGGATGAAACAAGTAGATGGTTTGGTATTAGAGTTGATACTTGACCTTGATACGAGAGTCTGAGTGTTCTAAGTGGTATCAAAATTTTGTGGGATGCAAGGATGTATTTGTACGAGAGCGATTGTGAAATGAGAGAATGTTGTGTTTATACTCTGAAATCCCATTATAAAGACATGAGGCTCCTATATGTTTGTTGTCTTCATGATGGGCACCATGTTTAAGGCTTTTATTGGGGAGTCCCAAGCCTCATAAGCTGTACGAAGGCAAGCAAGTAACTCATGATTGTCAAGAGTTGAGGCCCTTAAAATGGCCCAATAAGCTTGGTGCATCATCCATTTTGAGAGGTGATTATTGGTTGAATGGGGTCTTTATTTATATGATTGTATCCAACTTCGACTATTTTGTTTTTAACCCAATGATAGTCATGGAGGAAAAAGCAATGGGGCCTCTGTTTTCTTGTTGATCCAATATTATAATGGTGAAGAAAGAAAGAAAGACAGAAATGGCCTGATTTTCCTGTTGATCGAAGAACAATAATGAGGGAGACAAAGACGCACTGGTCTGATTCATTATTGGTCTAATAATGGTTTAATTTGATATGAAAAACTCGAGTAAGGAAAGTTGGGATGCCAGTCCACCGGCTATCACTCCCCCACTTGCCTCAGGCTCCTTGTGGACTTGGGACCATGTTTCAATTTTGGATTTTGTTTCCGTGCAAGGCACGTGTTCCCGATTGCTTAGATTTCCGTTACCGTCCTTGTTTCCACTATTTTCAGAATTCTGTTTCCCTTCACTTTCTTTGTGTACTCTCTCGGTCCCGTCTCATAGGGCCTGTTTTCTCAGAATCAAGAAACATTCCATTTCAAAGGGCTATTTAAAAATATAATCATATTCTGCTGCATTTTGCATCTTCACTCCACCATGTATATATCTTCTTTCTTTGACTTGTTATTCAGGTTGTGGAGTTTGGAGAACAAATTTGTTTTTGGACTCTGCATGAACCATTGTATGTTTGATGAGGTTGGGGATATGGAATTTGTGAGTAACTGTCATTCTTGTTTTAGCACTGAAAAGCTTGAAGAACTCAAGATGAAAGCCATGGAAGATGGGTGTCTTACCTAGTGTACTATTTTTGAAGCCCTCTGAGAGCTTGAAGTGAAGCTTTAAAGTTGCAGGCTGATCAACAGACCAAACATACCCACCACTATGAAGGCTGCTCTTGCAACGGAATTGTGTTAACAAATTCTCTATGCCAGGCAGGTGAAGTACTGGAAAACCCGCTATTTTTTGAACTAGTAATAGCTAGGCGTTCATTGCATCCACTTCTGATCACTACTTGGTCTAGGCTGTCTTTCCATGCCAGAGACTGTGGATGGGGAGAACCAATCCTATAGGGGCCACTGACTTTGCTTGAGAAGGAAGTGCTCTTGTTCTTATCTCATGGGAGGGAGAGGAAAAGCATTAATGTGCTTCTGGGTTTGCTAACTTCTGCCGTTAGGGAGATTATGGAGGTGGGAGGCATCAGCAGGGCTCATGTACTACAGCTGGGCCCATAAGTGGCATTGACAACTGGTGTCCATAATAATTGAAGAGAGCAAGTCTAGAGTAATTACCTAGACTTGGATAAGAGTAAATCTACACCATTCCAACCACCATCCTACCTAATTCACCATATTCCTTTCATTTCAAGACAAAATAGTCATCATGACACCACTCTGATGGGGGTACCTACAGCAATTTTGTAAAGCTTTGTGAATCTGGTGTGGGTGAAATGGTAAAGAGTAAAACATTCTTCTTCTTGGGAGTTTGGGCATCCTTTTGTAAGTTCCCTTCTTCCGTTGTCTCTACATTCCTTGTATAAATCTCATGAATTGTCCCAACAATCTAGACTCATTAAAAAAAGAAGTAAATATCAAGTTTGCTTGAACATACAAACCTTACATATTCTCCACAGAGACAAACTTACAAATTCTTCACTCCACACTATGCAGGCTTAACATTTTCTGACAGCATAAGTAGTATAGCTCATGTAATTATACAAGCACTGCAGTAAAGAAACTGAACTGATCTCACTAATCCCACTTTTGTAGTTGAAGTGGAAGGAAGGGATGGGGTTAGGTGAACGGTGCTTGCTTAATGCTGTAAATGAAATTGAAAAGAAATATCACTAATCCCCAGCTTTTATGGTACATAAATGGAGTGGATGAAGGGATATATATATATATGTAAAGGATATCCAAGGCTCTGGATTTCTAGGACCATGACGAGGCTATATATAGTAAGAGGCATAATGATGATCACAAGCATGATGGTTTGGAGTTGAGATTGAGGGGAATATGGAAAAGAAGGGAAGGGTAATGTAATAAGAGGTGGTCTGGTGGAAAGCGTTTTGAAGGAAATGAATTTAAGCAAGCATGGTGGGAAAAGTCTGTAACTAGGGAAGGGAGGCAGAGGAGGGTTTGAGCTTGAGAAAGTCCTCTCTCTAATTTCCACATAAGGCCGTATCTCTTTCTGATGGCCTGTAATTCAATGCATTGAGGCTGTAAATACAGACGTTGGCTTGTTTTGATTTAATTGCAATTTCATCAGTTGTGGTTTTGTGACCAGGAACATTGCATGAAGAAGATGAACTCCACATCAAGCTTGCTTGGCAGGAAGACTCTATTGCTGAATCGCTTGCACATTCAATTCCTTCAACT
This sequence comes from Vitis riparia, assembly GCF_004353265.1. Classification (NCBI taxonomy): domain Eukaryota; kingdom Viridiplantae; phylum Streptophyta; class Magnoliopsida; order Vitales; family Vitaceae; genus Vitis; species Vitis riparia. The sequence continues at coordinate 4,986,169 of NC_048444.1, forward strand.
GATGGTATTTCCAACTTGTAAACACCAAACTTGTCTGTGGTTCTTGTGACTGAGAATGATATCTGTTCTGTGGTTCTTGGTGAAATTGCTTGGAATTTGCACTCTATATTAACTTCTACACCTGCTTAGACAGTTGAGAACAAAAATGTAAAATCATAACCTATATTTCTCTATAGATGAAGCCAAAATTTGAAACTAGTTCATGGGTATTTGAGATTTATCACCTGGTAAGAAGTAGCTGTTTCTGGAGAATGTGTTGTTGGAGCAGATATCACAGTAAACAATCCCCATTACAGTGATGTGGGAGTTGTGCGGTTTTTCTGGTTCAACTTTCAAAAATAGTGACTGAGCAAACAAAGAGGAAAGAAGAAACAGAATCACTGGAGCCATGGTAAAGAACCGTGAGAGAGTAGCAAGACCCTTCCACATATGATTCTGTATGAATAACTAGTACCCTTTCTAGTAGCTAGCTTCCACTGGGTCATTATATAGTTGGAGATGATGTGTTGGTGTGGATAATGAGAAGCAGCAGTTGGTGGAGAACCAACTGTAATTAAAGACTTGAGGGACTTCATCATTTAACTTTTCAGAACAAACAAAGACATGTGAATGTCCTTTGGCAGGTTGTGGAGTTAAGACAGAGAAGGAATGAGGGAAGGAAAGAGAGTTATGTGAGTGTAGCTTCTTTCCAAGATTCATGTTGATAGCTTAGCAAATAGAAGTTCTAACTATTTAAAGACTTACCACATAATGGGGTGTTTGCATTAACATAACATAAATTATTTTCACTCTCCCCTCCCCTACCCACCTTTTTTTCCTTCTCCTCTCTGGTTGAATGAAAATATTGCTGAAAAGCTATAAGCAAGCAATAAAATAACAAATCAAATCTTGGAATCTTACAAGTCAGTTTGAGCCAAAACAGTCTCCATGTTTTGGATCTTTTCCTAATGTCTTCTTTGGCAATCAAATTGGACCACAAGGATAAAGTATATGGTGTGTCAGGATTTTTGGTTTCCATGTTTCTCAAACATTTATAGCGTCTTCCAGTAGTTTCCGCATCCCATTTTATACACATCTCAGAGTGCCTCAAGCTTTGATTTCTAAGGTCTTCCCATATTTGGTTATTAGGAATCGGTTTTCAGGTTGCTACATATGCTTTTATCCTGTTCCAAATTGTGCAAGCCCTGCTAATCAACTAAGAAAAGCAAAGCTCTATGCCTATTTCTGTTCAAGTTGCTGGGCTTTTATATGAAGAAACATCAGTTTGTTTTGGGTTAGGAGGCAGAGTTGGATTTGTTTATTGTTTTGGGGTTGGGTAAAATCAGTCATACTACCAAAATTCCAGTTCAGAGATATTGCTCAAAAGCAGCTGCATTCCAAAGTGAGTCATAAAAAGCTGGTCTTGCTCAGTTTAGCCTTGGGCGGACTCCTTCCAACGCTGGTCAATGGTACACGAAAAATTTGTACCATGGCCAGTGGGCAAGTGGGCTGGTGACCGGCCTTGTTCTGAAGGGTTTCCTTCACATTTATATTGAGGCCTCAATCTCAATTTCCCACAATCTAATGTCAACATCGCATTAACGAATCCATGTGACTCCTGGACCTCTGAAATGTGCAACTGAAACCCATTAGTAATGTCAACTCTCCAAGCCCACCCATCACCATAGACCCTTATCAGTTATCACTATAACTAATGCTCATCTGCTGACTACTGACTACTGACTGCAGCCACCAATCTATTGATTCAAGGTATGACTAAAGTAGAAGCCTCCCTCTGGGCCTTGGAGTCATTTACTCCAAAACTCAAAACAATTCCCAAAGAGCATTAAGTTTGGAGTGAGATTGCAATTGGCTTTAGAACAAAGTACAAGTAACAAAAAAATAGTGTTCAAAGCAGTGTTGTAGCAGGCAACATTTATAAGAAGTCACAACATTCCGGGCTGAGCATGTACCCATCAAGGACGTATACCAAGACTGTGTACATGTTTTCTCTTCTTGCTAACGACGTTGCAGACCCGCTGTTAGCCACTGCTACTGGACAGGACCCCATCATTTGACACAACATATAAATAAGTACTTCTCCCTCCCTCTAATCACAGTTGCTTCTGCCATGTCACAAGTGAGTTGACATTGAATTGCTGTGGAAGAAGATGAAGTTGCAGTAGCAATAATGGTGCAAAAAAAGAATCAAGGATAATACTAAACTAACAATCATAAAACTCTATACTGGATGTGATGGGTTCGCAATTATGCCACCAATTATTCACACTTAGTGGCATGATAGACGGTGATTGGGAAATGGAATCCGACTAATCTTTTTGAGGGTGAGTGGTGATATTTTTTCGTGGCAAGAAACTTTCTGATTTGGGGTTTCTTTGAAAGGACACAAATGATTATTATATTTGATTATTAAAGAATTACAAATCATATCATGTATCTGCAGACTGTTCTAAAAACAAAATTTGATTAGCAATTATTTAAAATACTTGTTTAAATTTTACTGGTTACAACTTGTGTGAAGCCATAAGGATATCATGTCTTATCATGTGACCTATATATATGATGTTAGACAATGATTAAATGAATGAATTTTTTAATTAACTAATGTTTGAAACTTGAATGAAACGTGTAATACCGGATACCATATCGGATGAGAAAAAGAAGTTATTGACATTATATTAATATTTTAAAATCATGAAAACTTATCAGAGATTTAATGTACATCATAGGAAAGAGAATGAATCGTGAAAAATATTATTAAGCTCGATCCTTGATTTGGGTTAAAACTATTTGTCCGATCTCGTAACAGATATTCATTTGAGGATGTTGTGTCTATAGAAAGAAATAATTGTGATGCCTTGCATCAGTTTTAAGTGCACTCTTCTTAATCATGTAGATGGTTTTTAAAATCATAATAGTTGATTGCACCAAAGCATGGGATGAACTTGATTGAATAACCGAGGAAAAAAGTTCATGATATTGTCGAGTTTTCAAAATGAAACTAGATTAACAAACCATTAAACATGTTTAAAACTAGTGAAGAAAATAAACGAGCATTAATAACACACGTTTTCATGGATTGAGGGAGGAAACTATGCATGGATCCATGGCTACATGTGTTATTGACACAAATATGAAAAGACCAAGGAAGACCAAATCATTGTGATTGGGCACACCTACATTTGGAAGGAGCCACATCGTGACATTGGCTCCCGCAAATAGCAAAGAGACATGGGACTGAAATCAACGGTAGAGTGGATATGGTTTTCCCTGACTGAGAAAGAGAGAGACAGAGAGATGCCGCCTTGGAAGGGAAAGGGGTGGAGACAAGCGCTTCATTCCTTCGGCAAATCCAAAGGAGTAGGCGGCGCCACCGACGCCATATCCGACGATCTCCTCTATGTCTTCTTCTTTGTCTCGTTTCTTCCTCCTACTTTCCTGCATCTCATCCTCATCTCCTTCCTTTTCACTTATTGCCCATTATTTTCCCTTAAATTCCATGCAGAATCTCTTGCAAAGTGGGACTTTACTCATTGATATTATCATATTTGGCCTTTGATTCACATTTTTGTGGCCCCTAAGACCCTAGGACCTTGGTGTGATATTTCATTTCTCCTGTACCCAACTATATGTCTAGGTGGTCATGCAGCTAGCATATTCCAAAAATGTTGGGAAGAGGTGTGTTCATATTGAATAGCAATAATTTTCTCAGCATAAAAGGGCTAATGTGCCCTTTTGTAATTATGCTTAGTTGGAGTGGTTTTACCATTTTGGCACCACATCTCCCAAGTCCAATTAGGTCTTTTTTTTTTTTCTAACTTCAATTTTCTTCTGGTTTTCTCCACTCAATGGATTCTCTTTGAACCAAACACCAATCACCAATACCAAATTCACAACTCATACTATTATACATACAAGAAAATGTCCATTTATTCCATCTGCCTTGTTCCAAGCTGGCCGGCCCAATGAAAGTGGGTCCCCAACCAACAAAATTGTCTTCTTCTACTCCAAATCTGAGGCATTCTCAGAAACAGTTAAAGCAGGTACCAATACGACAAACTACACCTATAGAAAACAGCTAAACTTAGTAGAGGTGGAACAATGCAGGTGGTTCAAATCAAATACCTCCAAACATATAAAATTGAAATGCTATTTGTCTGTAAATCTCTTTCCTTTTCTCGGGCAATGTGGACAAGGAGGCTAAAAGGCCAAATAAGAAGAGAGATCCACAGGTTTCGCTTTTCCTCTATAGCATGAGGCCTATGGTTTTATGCTATAAGAAGATATTAATGTGAGAGCATTTGAAGTTTTCATTTCTTCCGGTTTGAGATAGCTGAACAGTATTGTGAGAATTCTCATTTCTGGCCGGTGGGTGCTGGGAACAATCGCTTTTTCTGATTGGGAAAAGCATGATCAATTCTCTCTGTGGAAGCATGGGGTCTCTGAACAGCGAGAGCTCATGCACCAAACTGCAGCAGCCAACTTCCCCGAATAAGTCGATTTTGGAGTCAAGAAAGGCTCCTCTCTCGTCTGATTTGGAATCAAACAGCTTGGCCCCGTCCAGCCTCAACTTGCATGGACTCAAGTTTGATGTGGATGGAGATGCTGAAGTCCAGTCACCTGACAGTTCAATGTGGGAGGCCTTTTTCACTGATCACTTCGACTCTGATTTCATGATCTCGTCCCCGGTCAGGAGTTCACCAATGAATTACAATTACAACCATGTTCAATCAATGCAAGGGCAGAGCCTTCTGGGGTGCTCTCCTCCTCGCAATTCATCTCAGCTAGGATCTTTCAGCAGCACCCACAAAGGGAAAGGACAGAGTCCACTCCATAAGGTTTTCAACTCTCCCACATATCAGTATATTCAGCCTGATACCCTTTCACTGCCACCTCTCGATAGTCTTTTAGATGATTACCAGAGAGATGGAGTTGGAGCATCTTCATACCCCATGATGAAGATACCGGCTGTGGGAATTTCCGGTGCTTCAAGTTTGGCACAGTACCTGGATATGCCAATAACAATTCATCCGGCAGCGTTGGATTTGCCACTTCAGAATACTTCGAGGTTTTCTGGATCAGTGAGTGAATCCTCGGCCACTGGAGGTTCTCAACTAACCCAGGAGAAAGATATGTATCAGATGGGCTCTATGTCAAGCACTGCATCATTGTCACAGCAACTGCAAGAAGAACACCGGCAAGAGCAGCAACTTCAGCAGAAGCAGCAGCAATTGCAGGAGATCCAGAACCCTAACCATGGCTTGATGGTGCCTCATCCTCTTGGGTCTGAGCAGGTATCTCTCTCTCTGAAAACTTAATAAGTCAGCAGATAATCCTCTGTTCTCTTTTGTTTTGCTGACTTGTTGAAGTGGTTTGTACAGGAACATGATAGTGGCCTCCAACTGGTGCACTTTCTTCTTGCTTGCGCAGAAGCAGTCGCCAAAGAGGACTACATGTTGGCAAGGAGGTACCTGCACCACCTCAATCGGGTGGTTACTCCCCTTGGAGACTCCATGCAAAGAGTAGCCTCGTGCTTCACCGAAGCCTTGAGCGCAAGGCTTGCAGCAACTCTAACCCCGAAACCCAGTACCTCCACCGCAAAGCCCTTCAATCCCTTCCCACCAAACTCTTTAGAAATCCTCAAGATTTACCAGATTCTCTACCAAGCCTGCCCCTACATCAAGTTCGCCCACTTCACTGCTAACCAAGCCATTTTTGAAGCCTTTGAAGCTGAAGAACGTGTTCATGTCATCGACCTCGATATCCTCCAAGGATACCAGTGGCCAGCCTTCATACAGGCCCTAGCCGCCCGACCCGGTGGCGCTCCATTTCTCCGTATAACAGGCGTCGGATGCTCACCAGAAAGCGTGAGGGAGACGGGTCGTTGTTTAACTGAATTAGCCCATTCTCTCCATGTCCCATTTGAGTTCCACCCGGTTGGAGAGGAACTCGAGGACCTTAAGCCCCACATGTTCAACCGGCGGGTCGGCGAGGCTCTTGCTGTGAACTCCGTTAACCGCCTCCACCGCGTCCCAACAAATTTCCTGGGGAACCTGCTGGCTATGATCCGAGACCAAGCGCCCAATATCGTAACCATAGTGGAACAAGAAGCAAGCCATAACGGGCCCTACTTCCTGGGCAGATTCCTGGAAGCATTACACTATTACTCTGCAATTTTCGACTCCTTGGATGCAACATTCCCACCAGACTCCGCACAGAGGGCGAAGCTGGAGCAGTACATATTTGCACCAGAGATAAGGAACATAGTGGCGTGTGAGGGGGCAGAGAGGGTGATGAGGCACGAGAGGTTGGAGAAGTGGAGGAAACTAATGGAAGGGAAGGGTTTTCAGGGGGTACCACTGAGTGCAAATGCGGTGACACAATCCAAAATACTGTTGGGACTTTACTCATGCGATGGATACAGGTTGACGGAGGACAAGGGCTGCTTGCTGTTGGGGTGGCAAGATAGAGCCATTCTTGCTGCTTCGGCTTGGCGATGCTGATCCTTTGTTGTTTTTCCTTTTACGTGTATGTGTCTTTGGTTTTTGTTTCCCTAGCTAATAGTCTATATTGTCTGCCTGTAAACCCATGCAAAATCCCATTAAAAGAATGCCAACAGAGAAGACAGACAGGAGAGCAAGGTATGTGGGGAAGAAAGAGAATTAATTTATTTCTTTTGTTTTTTAAAATGTAAGAAAATGACCTTAGGATTAGGTCAAATGTTAATTAATTTATTTAAATAGCCTTTGGATTCTATTATTCTGAATTTTTGACCAAGTCTGCAGAAAGGGGTTGAAAGTTGAAACCCTAGGCCATATCCAATGTGTTGATATGGGAATCTGGTCAACTGAGGATGGATTCCTCCCTTAGACGAGGTAAAGAAAGCTTCCGCTCCAGTACTGGAATCTGGGCTTTATACTTCCCTACACAAAGATGTCTGGATGGGTTGTCTGGACATACCCTCCGAAGCTCAAGTTAAATTTTGGAGTGAATAGAGACCCCTGGGGGGAGAGAGAGAGAGAGAAAACAATCATAAAACTCACAGTGTCATCCTCTCCGTTCTCTTTCAGTAGGGTTTTTATAATGTTCAAATATGGAGCCAGACTCTATAGTGTTGAGTTGACCCTTGTAATGATAATTGTGCAGTAGTGACAAGGCAATCATCACATTTGCAGGTGGCTGGGGGTTGTGTCAGACGGCATGTCATGACACAACTTGTCGTCCCTTCAACCTTGTTGATGACCTGAGATTGAGTATGCCTATCTACTGAAGCAGACGTGAGGATGGGAAGAGTCTCATCAATCAATTTGGTGTCAACTAACCATGATCTCATATATTAGAGAAGATTTGAGGCTATCAAGGAGATGTGGGCCGCTTCAGTAGCGCAAATAGTCTAAACATGATGTCTCTGGATGCCTTGGAGGTTCTTCAGGTAGTGATGAAGAACTGACACGTGGCCTAGTTGGGGTGATGTCACGTGGACAGACGCGTAGAAGTACTTGTGAGTGGACACGTGGGATAAGGCCCCTACAATGCCCCTTTCAGCACTTACGCTTGTGTCCGAGCAAGGGTAGACGAGCTGAAATTGTCTCTTGGAGTCCGCTAGTGTGGGTAAGACACGTGTCAGATGTTTACACGAAGGCTACTTCCACCAAGGTGTTTTGTCAGGCAGCGTATCGTTTCGGGGTGTGTCCCCTAATGGCTATCTTTTGGGATCCCTAGAGTTTTGGTCCTTTATAAATAGGGGACCCCAAACCTTTGGGAATACCTTTTGGACGTTTCACTCTTCTAAGGTTTTTCTTCCTTCTGCCATTATTTTTCCTGCTCTCTGCAACCTGCAACTCTAGCCACTGCCTTTTTGTTGTCTTCACCATTTATCTTTTCCGGTAGCATTTGTAATCTATTCTCATTGCAACTCCGGTGGCCGTCCATCTTCTTGACACAAGCCTAGTTTCTATCAGTGGTGCTCTTGAGGTAAGGCTTTATTATCTTGTATTTGACTTCTTTATTTTCACCGCATATCTGGTTGTTATTGGGGATTATTTTGAGCTCGTGGTTTTTTGGGGAGCAATATGAGTGTTGCAATGTGTAGGATGTAGGATCGTTCCGGTATTTTTCTGGATAAGAGAGACCGTCATCGGTGATAAGCTTGGTAGCGTTTTGCTCTTTAAGGCTTTTGACCCTTATTTGGTTCAAGACCCATGTGGGGTATGGTTAAAGGAGTGACCATTGGCTAGGGTCTACCCTGCAGGCTGAGCTAATGGCTCTGTCCGGGTATGGGCTTTGAGCCAGTGTAGGCTAGTCTCTACATAGCTAAAGTATTACTTACAGGCAGGAGGGCCGAGTGACTAATTTCTAACATTCGGTCATTATGTCGTGTAGATTTTACTTGGCCCATCACTTCAGCATATCAACACGAGGGGGTGCTGCTTCTACCAGTGAGGCTGGTAAAAGCAAGAAAAACATCCGGCCAAGAGAAGGCATCAGACGGACGAATGAGGATAAACTTATCGAACTTCTTACTGAACGGGAGTTTAGGAAGCGCTTCCGTATGCTGTGTAGGATTGCTATTTGTTTGATGGATGGCGGTCCCGTGTCAACCGAGGAGGAGTCCTTTAATGCTATCGTTTTCAGCAAGGAACAATTTAATGTTGGGCTCCGCTTTCTTCTTCCTTTCCTCTTCAAGTCGTTTCTCCACTTTACAAAGATTCTCCTAGCCTTCCTCAATCCGAACACGGTGAGGATACTAAAGGGGTGTAGCATCCTGAATATGCTATACCACTTAAACCTTTCTTTGTTGGAGGTTCTGTTTGTTTACACAATCAAGATAAGTCAAAAAGAAGTTTTCAATTTGTGTGCTCATAATCCATCACTACAGTTGGTGACCAAACTTCTAGATTCCACCAAGAGCGCGACAAAAGGACACGTTGTTGTTTCGAGCCCTTGGGCTGGTTCATATGAGCATCCGACTCATGCTTTTGAACCATGTTGTTCGTTGGGGATTCCGGGTAGAGAAAATTGTTGTTCTCTTGTTCTCTCATTTATAATAATAGGATTGCTGCTGACATACCTTATTTGGTGTATTACAGGAAAGAGGATGAGAGATCAGTTGGTAGAGTGGGTGGACAAAACTTCTTTTGATTGGCTGAACAAATTGTTTGTGATTTTTTCTGGTTAGCAAAATCATGAGACTCTGCTGACCGATCAGAATTTGCTAGCATTGGTCCGAGACTTAGAGTCGTACGTTGTCCATACCCTTCCTCGTTTTGCACCCAAAGTACTGGTGCTCGACGAACACTACGTGTTGAAGGATTTCCCTTTCTACACGGAAGCCTGGGTAGCAGACGTGAAAGGAATGCAAGATTGACTTGAGAAAAGAAAGAAAAAACATCAAGAGAGGACACTAAGGTAGGCTTCGGGTGCAGGTCATTCGACCACCAACTCTACTGTCCATCCCCCTATTAAGAAGAAGTTTGTTCCCCGGCTTGTTGAGAAGGCCTTGGACTTATCTTTGTCATCTTCACTATTTGCAGAGGTTGGAACCAATCAGGATTCAACCGACTCGCCTTCCGTGGGGGACAACTTTGACCAAGAGCTTGAGCTAGTGGTTCCTTACATCAACCTTGAACCCGAATGAGAAGAAAAAAAAATGGCTCCGAGACTGAAGATCAGCTTCAAGGAGAGGCATTGCTAGCATCTCTCTGAAGCACTTCCTATTGTTCCTCTACCTGCCAAGAAGAGTCATCTGGAGGCTCCTCATGAGGAACCAGCTCCGAACACTCCTATGATGTAGGTGCCCCCTACTGATGTCGTTGGGTCCGGACAAGAACTAGTTGTGATTCCATCTGTTGAGGACGCTTGCTCGACTGAAAATGGGACTTTTGCTGCCACTCTGGATGACAATGCTAATGAAAAAGAGACTTCGGTCAGTCCTTCAAGCTGGAAGGATATAGCGGCACTATTGAAGTCGGTTCCTTGCTTTACCACACCCGAGCCTTCTGTATTAGGCGCAAATGCCTTATTTCCTATGACACGACGTCACTTTGTTGAGTTGTGCGACGACCCTCGCCTTGCTGGCGTGGTTCGCCCCTCCCATGGCACTCCGGAGTCTGTACTTCGGTGTACTTATCCAATGCAGAAGTACACTGCCAAGGAAACGGTGGAAGTGGTAAGGTTTGCTCCTTCTTTGCCTAAGTCTACTTAACGTCTGACTTTGACACCTAGTTCAATGTTGTTTTCAGGGGTTGTTGTTATCCACAACCTGATACGACAATGAAGCTTGTTCCTCAAACTACTGGACGTTGTAGAGAGCATGCAGACATTTCTTACCCAAAAAATATATAACAATGAAGAACTCTGCGCTCAACTTGTGCAGGTAGAAAGTGAACTAACTGCTGTTCGAAAAGCCGTCGCGGACTCGGAGAAGCTGCTGAAGGAGTTGGAGGAATGGATGTAGGCGACGAAGGATGAGGCTTGTCGGATGGGATATGAAAAAAGAGATTGTAAAGGCCAAGTGCAAGGATGCTGAACAGGAGAGAGACCAATTGAAGAAGGAGCTGGAGGAGCTTCGGACAACATCCGAGGCTTAGAAAAAAGAGCTTAAGGAGTTCCGGGCCAGGTTTACTATTGAAAAGAAGGAGCTGAAGAAAGATTATCAAAAACAAGTTAATGAGATGTTCTTCTTTGTCTATTAATGCTACATGAGGAAGAACGATATCACTCATGATATTCCCCACTATCCTTCTGACGAAGAAGAAGATGTGACAGTCAGTGGCCCTACCCAAGGCGACAAAGATACAGATGCTCCTAGTCCCTCTAATGGACAGTGATTTGTATTTTTGTACTTTTCCCTTCTTCCATTTGGCTTTGTAATGAACTTTTACATTTATTAATACATACACCTTTTATTCTACTTATGTTTTCTGATTGAAGTTTCTTTCTATTTGCTCAATTTATTGATAGTACTACTTTAAGTTAGACACATTCCATGGGCGAAGTAGGAGTGTTCCATCTAGCGTTTGCAGATGGTAAGCCCCTGAATCTCCAACCTTAGATATAATATAGGGTCCTTCTCAATTTGCTTGGAGTTTTTCAGCTCATTTTTCTACTATGTTTTCAAAGACTTTCAAAGGACTAAAGTCTTAATATTAAAGGCTCATGACTGGACTTTTCGATTGTAGTGAGCAATAGCTTTTTACTGATAGGACGCCATTCGGATGGCTGCACTTTCTTTTGCCTCATCTTCCCAATCCGGGTGTCTTTCAAGTTTTATATTCTCGTCATTCTAGTCTTGGATGGTAGTCCGGGCTATGAGCATGCCTATTTTTGTTGGGATAATTGCATCCATCCCATAGGTGAGAGCAAAAGAAGTGTTCCCTATTAGTCATCTGAGTGTTGTTCAATAAGCCCACAGGACTCTGGGCAGTTAATCCACCGACCTTCCTTTGACTTTTTACAGTCTTTTCCTTAGTGCAAAGAGTAAGGTTTTGTTTGTGGCCTTTGTTTGCCCATTGCTTTGAGGGTAATGAGAGGTGAAATACAAATTCTTGATCTTTAATTTTGAACAAAAGGTTCTGAAGGCTATGCTATCAAATTGTGGCCCATTATCAACTACAATTGTTTGTGGGAATCCGAACCAGTAGACGATGTTTTTCCAAACAAATTTAGAAACGTCTTTGTCTTTGATGTTGGCATAAGTCTTCGCTTCTACTCGCTTACTGAAGTAGTTTGTGGCTACCAGTAGAAATTTCTTCTATGCGACTGCGATGGGTAGGGGGCCAACTATGTCCATTCTCCATTGCGCGAATGGCCAAGGGTCCGTGACCGGATTAAGGACTTCAGATGGCATGCAAGGAATGAGGGTGTGCCTTTGGCACCGATCACACCTCTTGATGTAGTCTTCAATGTCTTGTTTCATGGTGGGCCAATAGTACCCTTGCGAATGAGCACGACGTGGTAAGGTTCGTCTTCTTATGTGATTGCCACACACACCCTCATGTAGCTCTGCCAATACATACTGGGCTTTCACGTTGTTTAAGCACCTGAGGTATGGACCTTCAAAGGATCGTCTGTAGAGACAGTCCCCGATCAGAATGAAGTGGGCAACTTGCACCCGAATCTTATGCTCTAGTTTGCTTTTTTCAGGCAGATTCCCTGTTCGAAGGTAGTTTTCGATCTCGTGCATCCAGTCAACACTTGTTTCATTAGTGTTGCATACATGTGCGACTACAATTGATGAAGTAGTTTGAAGGTGGACGGGCAATAATACTGCTTCCTTTATAGGGAGTGTAGCAGTTATTCCAGCCAAGGTGTTGGCTTGTATGTTTTCTGTGCGAGAGATTCTCTTGATGACCCACTTGCTTAAATTTATCTAGGGTATTTCATACCTTAGAAAGGTACTAAGCCATGTGTCCATTCTTGGCTTTGTACTCTCCTTTAATCTACTCAACAACTAGTTGGAAGTCACTGCATATTTCGAGCTTAGATGCTGACAAAGTAAGAGTAAGGTCCAATCCGGATAGGATGGCCTCATACTCGGCTTCGTTATTAGAGGCTGAGAACCCAAGCTAGATAGTTTGTTCTCCGGTTGGTGATTGTAAAAGGAAGCCCACTTCGGACCCCGAGACCTGGGATGCTCCGTCAATGTGGAGAATCCACCATCCCTCTTCACTAGGTCCTACGAGTTGAAACGGTTTCTAAGGAATCTCAGTTGTGAAATCAACCATGACCTGCCCTTTTATGGTCAACCTATGTTGATATTTGATTTAGTACTCGCTCAATTCTATGGCCCACTTCAACATTCTTTCAGATAGGTTAGGTTTATGCAAAATACTTCTGAGTGGTTGATTTGTGAGAACGGTTACCTGATGGGTCTGAAAGTAAGGGTGGAGTTTTTGTGCAACACTCTTTAAGGCTAAAGTCGTCTGCTTTATCTTGGAATATCGTATTTTTGCGTCAACCATGGCCTTGCTTACATAATATATGGGTCTTTATTCTTTATCTTTCTCGTGGCGAAATAGTACAACGTTGACAACACAATCAAATATTGCTAGATACATGTACAGTTCTTCGTTAGGCTGAAGGCTACTCAAGATGGGTGGCAATGTAAAATAGCATTTAATCTCTCCAAATGCTTGCTCATAGTCACTTGTCAACCCGGTCGAGCTAGCTCCTTTTAGTGTGAGGAAAAAAAACTTTAGTTTGTCTGTGAAATGGGCTCTAAAGCATCCCAACGCAACTAGGCGGCTTGTGAGACGATGCAGCTCTTTTTTAAAACTTGGAGGGAATGTCTCCATGACGGCTTTGATTTGGTCTTGATTGACTTTTATTCCCCTTTGTATAACCATAAATCCTAGGAACTTGCCTGCGCTAACTCCAAAGGTGCACTTGGTCGGATTCAACTTCATGTTGTATGCTTTCATCAAACAAAAGGTTTCTTCTAAATGTCGAGCGTGCTCGCTCCCGATTCTACTTTTCACCACAATGTCCTCGATATACACCTCTACAGTATGTCCAATTAGAGGTTTGAAGATCTTTGTCATCAACCTTTGGTAAGTGGCTTCGACATTCTTGAGCCCAAACGACATGACTTTGTAGCAATAGAGTTCGTGTGGTGTTATGAAAGCCATTTTTTTTTCATCTGGTTGGTACATAGGAATTTGGTGATACCCAGAAAAAACATTTAGGAAGGAGAGCATTCCATGTCCTATGGTGGAATATACTATCTGATCTATCCGAGATAAGGGAAAACTATCATTTGGGAAAACATCATTCAAATTAGTGTAATCAACACAGACTCGCCATTTTCCTCCATTTTTTGGGACCACGACCATGTTTGCCAACCAATTGGGATACTCAACTTTTTTTATATATTCGATTGCCAACAACTTGTCTTCTTTAGCTTGAATGATCTTTTGTCTATCCAAATGGAAACGTCGGACCTTCTGGTAGACAGGTCTCGAGACTGGCATAACATTAAGCAGATGTGAGGCTATTGATGGGTGGATTCTGAGCATGTCTGAATGGGTCCATGCGAAAACATCTTTGTTATGCTGAAGTACTTATTCAAGAGCTTGCAACTCTTTCGGTTCTAAGAAAGAGCTGGCATAGGTAAAGTGGTCACTTTCTTCTACAAGATGTATGAACTGTAGCAAGTCAGCCACCGACAGATCTCTTTTTGTCGGGCTCAGTAATTGCTATTGTTTTGTCGCACCCGTTGGCTCTATGGGTGATTCATTATCGTTGGCGGGCCCAAACTCGCGTGCTACCTAATAGCACTAGCGTGTTGCCAGCTGGCTTCCATAGAGGTTGATCTGTCCGTTAGGTAACTCACCATTTGGTGATATGTGGAGGGAATGACCTTCATGCCATGTATCCATGTGCGCCCCATGATGGCATTGAACGAGGATAGGTTTTTTACTACCGAAAATTGTATGTTCAGAATAACTGGCCCGGCTTGGACGGGCAGCATGATATCGCCTAGAGAGGTGGTAGAAGTTCCATTAAATCTTGACAGTATTCGCCTAGGATTTTCTAGAGCTGATGGTGGGAATCCCATCTATTTAAATGCGGACATCTGTAATAGGTCAGCTGAGCTGCCTGGATCAACTAAAATTCGCCTTACATCGAAATCGTTAATCTCTAGTGTTAAGATAAGAGCGTCTTGATGTGGCTGTAACACCCGATTGGGGTCTACTGGAGGAAAGGTGATTACCCTATCTATTGGGCTCATGCCCCCATCAGCCAATCAGGGTTGGATGGAACTAACCCGTTCTCGTACGGAGGCAACCCAAAGTTATATTTGCCTCTTCCATTTAGAGTTGTATTCCTCATCAATGCCGCCCTCCCCCCCCCCCTCCCTCCCCCATGAATGTAGTTTATTACGACTCTAGGAGTCACTGAAATTGGTGGGGTTGTGGTGGTCGGATTCCGGGCTACCTTCCCACATTTTTCTTCCAAGTGGACGTACTGTTTCAAATATCCGACTCTTATTAACTTTTCCACCAAGTAATGGAGGCTTCTGCATTGCTCCGTGGTGTGGTCATGTTCCTTGTGATAGACACACTTTCTACTCCTGTCCCTTTTAGCCGGATCTATTTTTATCGGCTCTGACCATCTGAAATCAGATAGTTCGCGGATCATGGAGAGGAGCTTTTCATATGAAATGTTAAGAGGGGTGAGGTTGGCTTGGTTTGACTGTCGTTGCCTGCCTTGCCCCTTACCCATCTGCTTATGTTGGATCATGGCCTTGGAGTTCCTGACTTAGTCGTTTTTGGCAGGTCGACTGGTAACCAGGACTTGTTGAGTAGCTGCGTGGACGTCATCCTCAAGCATGGAATATTTGTTTGCTCGTTTGAACAAATCATCCATGGTTGTCGGAGACTTCTTGGCGAGGGATTCAAAGAAGGGTGAACTTGGGCAAATACTCCTTTTAAAAATTTGTAGGATGGCATCCATGCTGTAAGATTCCACTTGGAGCACCTCAATGATTCATTTTCTTGCATTTTATGTTCTGCAGGATACTGATGTTTTGTTTATGTCATGCTAAGCACAGATATTATCCCACAAAGGCCTCCGATAGGTCCTGGAAGTTGTCAACAGAATTCCTCCGGAGGTGATGGAACCATGAAAGAGCCTAGCTTTGAAGGCTGGTTAGAAAGACCTTGCACAGTAGTGCGTCATTCCCTATGTCAAGGGTCATAAGTTGCCTATAGTGCATGATATGGTCAAATGGATCGCTAGTTCCGTCCTACGTGGAGAATTTCGGAACCATGAACCCTATTGGGGGGTTGTAGTTGATGATGTGAGGGGTGAAAGACGTGGAGAGCATGTCGTCCAGTCTCCTACTAATAAAGCCGGAGGGACCCTTACTGATCGGATCCCCAACTGGTTGTTGTACTGGAGGATAAGGGGGCCAGTTAATTGTGGCCAATGCAACTGAAGGGCCAGGATATGCTTCCTAGGCTATCACTGCACATGGCTTTTCCCCCATGTCGGGCACTTGAGGCTCTAGTCTTGCGCGCATTGCATCCAATAGCTAGGAATCCCCATCACATCTCCTTTTTGCTGAGATGTGAGTGGAGTCAGAGTTCTCATCTTGCTAAGCGTGGTAGGCTGGTGGGAACCATTCCTCGGGCTGAATTTCTTGTTCATTATAGGGGAGTTCTGCATGCCCAAGGTACATAGCCTCATTATTCTGCCTGGAGTTCGTGCACTGACTTCTAGGCTGTCGGCTACGAGGATGACCCGATGAGGACACTTGAATATGCAATACTTCGTTCTCCTCCCTGAGTCTCCTTGTTTCGAGGAGTAGGGATTGCATTTGTCTCTTGCTCTCACGCTAGCGTCTTTCCATACTCTCATGCCAGTTGAAGTAGTCTTCTCTACCTATGGCCGACGATCGACTTCTGGAAAGTGTTGACATTTGTATTTCCTTTCCACAGACGGCACCAATGTTGATATCGGGATCTAGTCAACTGATGATGGATTCCTCCCTTAAACGAGGTAGAGAAAGCTCCGGCTCCGATACCGAAATCTAGGTTTTATGCTTCCCTGCACAAAGATGTCTGAACGGGTTGTCCGGACACACCCTCCGAAGGTCAAGTTAGATTTTTGGAGTGAATAGAGACCCTTAGGAGGGGGGGAGGGAGAGAGAGAGAGAGAGATAACGATCATAGAACTCATAGTGTTCTCCTTTCCATTCTCTTTCAGTAAGGTTTTTATAATGTTCAAATATGGAACCAAGTTCTGTAGTGCTGAGTTGGCCCTTGTAGTGATGATTGCGCAATAGTGACAGGGCAATCATCATATCTGCAGACGGCTAGGGACTGTGTCAGACGACACTTCATGACACAACTTACCGTCCCTTCAACCTTGTTGATGGCCTGAGACTGAGCTTACCTATCTACTGAAGTAGACGTGAGGATGGGAAGAGTCTCATCAGTCAATTTGGTGTCAACTAGCTATGGTCTCGTATATCAGAGAAGATTTGAGGCTATTAAGGAGATGTGGGCCGCTTCAGCAACGTAAATAGTTCGGACAGGATGTCTCCAGATGCCTTGGAGGTTGTTCGGGTAGTGATGGAGAACTGACACGTGGCCTAGTTGGGGTGATGCCACGTAAACAAATGCATGGAAGTACTTGTGTGTGGACTGTGGGATAAGGCCCCCACACAATGAAGTTCACATCACCTTGAATTCAAAATTCAAACCCCAAACCCAATTCAAACTATGGAATATATATAGCCATGGATGTCTTAACCATTGGAATTTAAGCTACAGACAAGGTTTCATATTTTTTTTTTTCCACAAAGAGAGGGGTACTTAAATGGCAGATTGGTCATCCAAATAAGGTAGTCCAGATTCAAACCTGGGAGGTTAATTAAAATCATGAGGTTGGATGTTGGGGCTTGAAATTTATAGCAATCATAGCAAGTGGTAGCAAGAAAAAAGGCAAACACCTCTGCTACTAAAGACGTTGAGATTGTGAAGAAGAAAGAGTAGAGTTGGTTGAATTCTTGAAAACTTTTCAATTTGATTTTACATGAGACATTCAAATCCCGAGGTGGTCATTCATCAACTTAACATAGACTCTCGAGCAATGCTAGTATAATAATAAAATAAAATAAAATGTCCCAAAATCTTTCACTCAAAAGAAAGACATTGTTAATTAGATATTAGAAGGTTAATGTTAGACCCAAGCTCCATTGAAGAAATCTAGTACCCAACTTGGTTGGTCAACACAGTGGTCATGCCCAACAAAAAATGGGACATGGCCACTGTGTATGGACTATTATAATGTAAAGGCATGCCCAAAAGGTTTGTTTTCCTCTGTCTCAAATTGATTAGCTAGTGGATGTAAACGTGAGGCACTAGATATGTCTTTTTTGACATATTTCGCGCCTATATCGGTTCTAACTGGATGATGATGGATGCTATGGATGCAGAGACGAAGACGACCTTTAGAATCAATCGGAAAAGGGATTTTCCACCATTTGATCATCCCTTTTGACTTGAAAGACATAGGAGCAACTTACCAATGGGTGGTGTTGAAAATGTGTGACCAACTCCTAGGGCAGGTTATAATAGCATCTATTAACAATATGCTTGTCATACTTTCCTATTATGATGAAATCACATTTCAATTTTTGATTAGTCTAGTAGTCTTAAAAGAGCTTAATATGTCTCATATCCGTTGTTACAATATATTTATATGGATTGGATTTATAGATAATGGTATATACATGAAAATCTCAAAATGATTCAAATTATTGAAAGCAAATAATGAAAACCTCTTAGCATGTATTCAATTAAGTTCCAGTAATCCTTGTATGGATTAAAATAATTCAAACGCATCCCGTATAATTAGCTTAATGAACATCTATTTAAAAAAAGGTATATGAATAATTTTACATGTTCATATTTTTTCATTAAGAAATTAGAAATCATATTTACAATTATTGCAATATACATTGATGACTTAGGTGGTGTTTATTTTTTTTTACTTAATTCTAAATAAAACTTTAATACTTAATAGTATTAAATATTAGGCTGTTTGTTTTTGTAGTATTTTATTTTTATTAAGTATTAAAAAGTAAAGAAAAACCCATATGTTATTTTTTTTCTATTTAGAAAAAGCTACATATTTTAACTTTTTCTATTTAATAAAAAGTTTATAATAAGTCATGAAAAGGTAAAAAAACAAACACCACCTTAGCCTTATTTTCCAACCTATCATTTTTTTATATATTATTTATTTAAAATGATATCTAAAAGAAAAACCCATCAACCAGCACCAAGCGTAAGCACATTCCACAACATGATACCGTAAAAATTTCTTTCAGTACGAGCCTGGACGTGATAGCTGTGTCTTCATGGTGGTATCAAGGAAAGCTTTACAGTGTAATTTTAAACCTTCTATGGCTCATATATTAGGACAAAATTTTCATCAATTTTTCATATTTTCCAGCCAGTCAAATAAAAGACATTTAGAGTCTCTTTTCATTCAAATCCCACTCTCAGCTTCTCCATAGATCGCAATTACTGGACCTGCTGGACATTGAACCTGTGATACATATAAAACATAAATACACAAAGGGACTGGGTGGGTGGTGATATCAGACTCATTTCCCAGTCAAAGTTCCAACTAAAAAAAAAACCCTTCAATACAAATTTAGAAGCCACAGTTTCAAGTAACGGTATCTTACTTTCAAAATACTGTTCCAAACAATTTTCTAAAAAATATTTAAAAGACGAAACATTAGAAAGGAGACCATTTTGAACCCAAATTAGGAATTGACAAGGGTCTAATATTATAAGCTCTCTAAATGATACATGGGCAAGCAAACTTTCACGCATTTCATTCTGGAAAAGTCTTTTATTTCATCAGAGGAGAAATAGGTAAGAGAGAGAAAATGAGACACCAGGATGAAATTGAACTTTCATTGAATATCCCAGAAAAGGGTGGCAATTCCAGTCAAGACTAGCCTTCATCACAACTATAGGATACACACGAATACAATTTAATCAAGCCATACAAAGAATGGGTTCAGAATGCTTTACGGCATATCCCCATGCTACAATATACTTCTATGTCCTATCATAGAATATTACTGTGGGATCATGCTGATAGAAACTTATCGTAGAGGTTTCAATCCCACAAAAGCTTTGGAAGTAAAGGACAAACTACACCTACAGAAATACATCAAACACCAATTTTATAAAATGCAAATACATCATCACCAACATGCACTGTTACACAGGAATGCCCTCCAACAAACATGTAACAATGAGGGATGGCACAGTTTTACAGATTATTGTCTTTCCAGCTATTTGAGTTCCATGGCCCAGGAGTTCCCAGGAACCCCACAGAGCTGAAATCTGAATCAAATTTTAACTCTCTTACAATATGGAACATGAACAAACATTTTTCTTTGGGGCCTCATCGACCTTCTTTTCTGCTCAGACAAACAAATAACGTAACTTTCAGCAACTATATTGAAAAAATAAATGATCTAAAATGAAAAGTGCCAATCTTATCACAAGCTGTGACTTGCATTTAACCATTGAATCATACAAAACTTTCATAAGTGAAGGAGCTCACATGTTGGTAAAACATATATCCTTGCTCTGTACACAGTTATGCCACTAAAGACGATGCCAGGAAGTGAACTTATGATCAAAGTAACAAAAATTACCATCATGGAATTTCTTGAAAATCCTTAAAAAATTATTCTCTGTTTGGTTTGTACAAAAAATAAATGCTCATTTTACATGCCATGAAAAAATGGAAGGCAAAAAGAACATATGAACTCAGCAAACTAGTCAGCCATAACTTTTAATGCTATTCAGTGAAGCAAACCAGCATTATTAGCTAAGAAAAACCAATTGGCCATGTATATGTTATATTCAATAATAAAATATGCTTAGGTTTTTGTAAGTGCTTGAATGTAACATTGTTGGGTTAATTGGAGGACTTGACTCAAAGTAATTACAAAGTTGCAACTAAATAGGGGAAAATCAACAAGTTTGGATATGCAAAGAAATAAGATTTGCAGAAATTAACAACTGAAAATTATTAACAAAACTTTCAGCCCCCCAAATCATGGAGGGCCAATCGCATTTAGTAATGACCATTAAAGGGATCAAAAGTGAATATGGGAATTGAATATTGTCGAAGGTGGAGAATTCAGCTAGCTACTTAAATTAACCTTTCCAGCATCCAAAAGAAAAAGAAATAATTGGTGCATCTTGAACCACAAATCAGTTAAAAACTCTCTCTGATCAGGCTTTTGATAGTCGGTCGTTTCTTTAGTTTCTTTAGACAGAAAAACTAAGTTGCATGATTTCAGACAGTGCATGAGGCTTTGGGATTAACAAGGCAGCAGAAAAAGTTTTACATGGAAAGGGGGAAAAAGGCCTTTACTACTTGAAAATGAACCCAGTCTTCAGTTGGAAATTTATTTAGCAGTCCAACTCTCAGTAAAAAGGAATTCCATCCAAACAGCAGAAAGCACATAGAGAAATCAAGTCCTCAACAAAAAGCTAGTATCCAGGAAGGCATACAATGTATTAACTTTTAAGACTAAATGGAAACTACCTGTTTTTGCTTTCGCTAAAGATGGCTGCACAACAACATGCATGGTGATAACCCCTCTCGGAAGCTCACCAAATGGTACCCTACACTGGCCAACTGTCTTGTTGTTTTCCAAAATTTTACCCGCACTTATCAGTTTGACATCATTTGCTGCTTTAGGTGCAATTTTTTTTTCTGATACAAACCAGAATGTTTAAACCAAATGTCAGAAGAATATCACAAGTAGTGAAGATTAGAATTCCAGAAATGAAGTAGTAAAAAAAATGTAAAACAAATGCACCTTTTTGCCTCCTTTCTAAAAGTGAAGAATAAAAATCTAAAGGACATGAATGCCGATATTGGTTAACCATTATAACCATATTATGACCCAAATGATTAAAATCTAAAAGAAAGCATAATTTGTACCATTATATAATCTCACTGCCCCTGACTAAACTTTTTCGAGTGCTGCAGAATCAAATAGAAAACTTATAGATTCACATCCAGTCATCCCCACAAAAGATATCCAAATGACCTTCTAACTGTCTATTCCTATGTTGTCAGAATACCCCAACTTGTCATCAGTCATTGTTAGACTAATACAGCCCATCAAGGATACAGGGTACACAATTGGTGGCTTAGCTGTGATAGGCAATATAAACACCTCAGCTAAGTTGAAGCCACCAAGTACAGTATTGTTTTAAACCCCTATGCATTCATCAAACCAGCAGCCTGGCTGCTTCATTTGAAGGACAGGTCAACCCACTAAACTAACCAGATATCCCATGATATAAATAAAATATATAAAATCTTGAAAGTAAAGAAAATGCCCAATAAAAATTTATAAATGTTAATACAAACATTAGATAAACTAAAATCTAAATAAAGTAGATCTAGATATGACATAAATACTTTACCACATTTAGGATTAAGCAAGTCTATCACCATAAATGTAGTTCTAAAGATTTAAGAACCTAGGTCTATCTGGGTTTTCAAAGAACTGGTTACTTCCTGTTGAATGCCTCCATTTTCAAGGCCTTCTGGATATTTCAACTCAGGAAACATCAACTTTCACCATTATTAAGATCATACCCTTCCTTGACACAGATTACAAGAAAATTTCTCAACTTCACTTCTATTTTTTCTTTTCTTTTTTTTTGGACCAGAGATTTACTGATAAAAGAGTTTAATTAATAACAACCACCAGTTCATATAATTGTTAAAAACTTAAGATACACAATACAATACAACAATACAATGCAATTTTTATGGAAATCGATACATATCATCAGTTTATTTCTTATCTTAAACATATCCTATAACACATGTACAATATACAATACAATATGCAACACAACGATATATTGATACATAGACCTTCAACTATTTTTCATACTTTCTAAGAAAAATCCAATTCAAAACTTTTTTCCTTAAGAGAATTATTACATTAATTGTTTAAAATGTACTTAGGTTACAAATTAGTCATAGAAGGGAAAGAGAGAAAACAATTGTACATGAAAAAGCTACCTTGTTTTTGTAAAGGCACACATGAAATGTCCAAAATTAAGTAAATTTATTCTTGTAATAAGCCTTGGAAAATTGTCAAGTGAATGATTTGAATGTTGACATTGAAAATGATGGTAATTGATAAATAAATTTTTTTACTTAATTTATTAGTTTTTCTTTTTTGATCTTATTTTTAGGTGGAAAAGAATGGTAACAAATATACAAAGTTAGAACTTCGGAGATGAAACCAAAAAAAAAACACACATCAACTGCACATATGAATATAAATGCTCAGTTGGAATTTGGATCCAAGAAAAAGCTAAAAATTCTACATGTATATTTTTGTGAATTTTGTGATAAACCTATGCATTAAACTCATATTTTGTCAAATCCTACTATTTTTCATGAAATTGATTATATATTACTCTACACTTCATGTTTTCAATACACACACATATTTTTTTATCTAGTTTTCATTATGTAAAAAAAAAATAGGATACATGATACGATACAAAAAGAAAAAAAGAAAGAAAGAAAAAGAAAAGCAATAGATGATAAGTTTTATGAGTTAACAATTAAGCTAGTTCAAATGAAACTTGACAATCATCAACTATAGAGAGGTCTATTGCACATAAAATGAAGGCCATCCAAATATCCTTCTAGTTATGTCATCCACATGGTGATAAAGACAACTTTCAAGGTATGTGGCCACAAATGAAGAAAAAGTGTCATGGCATTCCTTTAACTGTTAATTCCAAAATTATGATTAATGCAACCGGCAATCAGTGCAGTTAACTAAAAGGGAAACTTAAATTGTCCTAGCCACCTGTTATAAAGCTTTCATTTACCAGTTCAGGTTTTAGATCTAGATCTTTCAAGTTATATGTTCAAAGCTGAGAGCAGTCGAAAGGGATGGATGGGTTCCTTGCTTCTCTAGGTCGTTTAATAATTGGAAGGTGGAGTGTGGAGCGCTTTCTATTGAAACTTCAAGCAAAAAGGGTGTATAGGGATGAGGAAAATAGGGTGATTCGGTCAAAAAGGGTGTAACGGTTTCGAAGAGAGGAAAGTTTTCGGTCAAACCCCTCTATTCCATCTTGGAGCCTAGTGACCCTTTATTGTTCCCATGGAGCATCATTTGGGGTCCTTGTGTCCCACCTAAGATGGCCTTTTTTTTTTGCTTGGGAGGCGACATTGGGGAAGCCTTAACTTTGGATCAAGTCCAAATGAGGGTTTTATTTGGCAAATAGATGTTTTCTTTACCACTCTAAAGCAGAAGCCGTCAATTACATTTTTTTCTCCATTGTGCAAAAACAAGGATTCTTTGGCAACAACTTTTTACTCTCTTTGCAGTGACTTGGGTCCTTTTCTCTTTGGTTAAAGAGATACTCCTTGGATGGCATGGGTTCTTTATGGGTAAAGTTTGCAAAAAGTTCTAGAAGGTTACCCCATTATGTATCTTTTGGACTGTTTGGAAAGAAAGGAGCATGTTTGCTTTTGATATGTTGAGTTTTTGGTCCAAAGGATGAAAAACTCTTTTGTTTGTAATTTGTGGTTTTGGTCTAAGTTGTCTGTAGATTTGGGCCCTACTTCTCTTTTAGCTTTATCAATTGGCTAGGTTCTGAGTGAGGGTAGGTAATGTTTTTTGTCCTCTCCCTCCTCCATTTGGTTGAGCCTTTTGGGGACCAGTGTATACTTCCTATATACTTTGGGACGCTGTTTTGACATTTCCTTTTAATATATAATCTTTGTTTACCTATAAAAAAAAAATATGTTAAAAGCTGAGAGTATGTATTTTGGCAAACAGCAGGTGCATATATGAATTAGTCAACAATTTGTCAATAGTACTAAATGGATTTCATCATAGAAGGACTAAACCAAAATGGTAACCATCACTAGATGACTACAAGACATTGCGGTAATCACACAATCTCAATGCATACCATATAAAATGAGAAATCAGTGAAAAGGCAACAACACTAGCTATGAAATACCCTTCAAAAATTACAAATAAAAAAAAAATGCAGTTGTAATATTTAAAATAGGATCTTTAGTTGGGCAAGGTGAACCACATGGGACAATAAGGTGTCCAAGTTTTGAGAGGAGAGAGGATTTAAGAGAGTAGCAACAGTCCTGACTCAGAAGGGGCTATTTCAAGTTAAAGAGGATCTAGGAAAGAGTCCTTTTTCCCAGTTTATCTTTTTGGCAAGAAAATGAGCCTTTTTGTGATGTTCCTAAAGGTATGCCTCACATTAATTGTCATGACAACATGGAAGCTCCAACCTTCTAGTAACAACACATCTCCCCTTCCCCTTCCCTCAACCCCCAATAACAGCAATAGGTACAATGCAAGTTAATCATGTCTTTGTGTGCTTTACACCTACCCACCAAATTGAGACCCACAAACCAGTTTTAAAGCATGTGATGGTGGAAGGATCGTCCCTATTACTGAGATAAACCAAGGCCATATGGGAAACCTATGATACACTGATACTTCAATTTCAATCAAAATACCCATGTCAACATGATACGACATGGGTGTGGGTGTGAGATCCATGTCCAACATGCTTGCTTGAATTGCATTGCCTATCCACAAAAAAAAAAAAAAAATGATTATATCTCTTTCTTTAAATTCTTTTTTCAATAATGCCAATATAAGTTATTTAACTCTTATCTATTTCTCATTTTTTTTCTTAATTTCTTTGTAAACAATAATGAATAATAATAATAATAATTATCTATTATCTCATAAAAAGAAATTATAATAGATATTAACAATTATCTATTTTCTTTTGAAAAAAAAAATATTAAATTCAAAATAATTTTATCAACGTGAATAACAAGATTTAAAAAATACATTTACTTAGCTGAACTATATCAATATTAAAATAATAAAACTTAAATAGTATAAAATTTAAAAATAAATTAGCTTCAATTTAAATAATTAAAAATATAAATTTTGAAAGTTTTTCACTAATAAGGGTTCACACGAAATAAATTATATATTTTCTTAAAAGTTCTAAATAATTATCGTAAATAATAAATATGTTCCCATTTAATTTCCTAAAACTTATCTCAACATCCAATTAAAATAATAGATTTATTATAAATATGTTTCACATTTACATTTAAGGAAAATTTTCAATAATGTTTAACATTCAACTAAAATTAAAAATATATAATAATTAATAACAAATAAAATTTTAAAACATATGATAATTAATAACATATAAAATTTAAAATAAATATCAAAATTAATATATTAAAAATTTATAAATAAAAGAAAATTTTCAATAATGTTTAAACATTCAATTAAAATATATATATATATATATATATATATATATATGATAATTAATGTTGTATCTGAGTGCCCACACTTATAATTTTTTTTTTTTTTTGATAAGTATATGATAATTGAGACCCTTTTTAGCCAAATCCCTATGTCTTAAGATTCTTACACCACAAATGTTGTCAATAGAGTCAAAGCAAGCATATTGAGCCTAAAATTCTTGCCATTCATAGAGAGTCATTGATTTTCAATGAAACAAACTCCATCCCTTATTCTCTCCACCTCAAGCAAAGTATAGATCTAGATCTAGATGCAAGATGATCTCAAACTAATTTCATAACCACCATCCATCACCAATCACACTCCAAATCTCATTACTCTTAACACAAGTGAGCATATTAGTATTAAGATATTGTGTACATGATGTCACCTTCAATTGGAAATATAGTAGAACCCCATCTACATCCACTATGGTCAAGCATCCTCATTCCTTGGGCATCAAAGGCACTTAGTTGTATTGCAATATTGCAAAGAGATATGGAGTCAAAGATAAAGGAGTATGCAATAGCCAATAAACAATGATTTGATCATAGTCTCTGCAACTGATGAGATGTGTCAACATACATGGGGGCATTACAAACCAAGAAAGGCATGTTACATGAAACATGAATAATTGTGCAAGACAAGATAGGAATGGCATCATGGAACACTATTCATCCCAAATCATGGAAGATAAGGAACATTGAATTTGACCTAGTAGAATCAAGACACTCATTAGTCATGTTGCTCGGTTTTCAGCCTATGGAAGAGGAAGGGTATTCAATTATTGGAATGTGGTTTCATTTTTAATAAATATGAAGCAACCAGCTTAAAGGAGAATAAGCACAGCCTAGTGATCAATTTAATGACAAATCATAGTTTGCTGCAACATTTGTATGTCATAGGTTTGGATCATAATATTTGATGGTGGCTCCTTGCTGTTCAGCATCAGCAAAACTTTCGGGCAAAAGAGACTAAAATACCACCAGGCAGTTTTTTCAATCCCCTGTATACACCGAGTTTTGAACAAAAGGTTGTGCAACCAACCTCAAGCATTCATTAAGCATAACTTAGCTGTTCTCTTCCCTACCTTTAGGTTAATGGATGCATGACCTTACAGAATAAAGAGTGCATGAAACTTTATATTTTTAGGAGAACCAAAGAGGCGATAGCAATTGAGGATATCACACTTGATAAAGTTGACCAAAAAAGGACCAATAAAGCCAGCCATAGGGAGTTTGTCCAGAGCAAAAGAGATGAACAGCCACTACAATTTCAATCACCCTAAACCAAATCTTAATTGAGGCTGAAATAAATTGCTCTCATCTGTGTAACAGAGGCAGGTACCATAATATGGTTAATAACCTAACTTAATCATGCGTCCAATGGATGCCAGGACTGAGTTGTTAGTCTCATATTAAAGTTCTAAAATGATACATGTTTGCAACCTTTTGTAAGACATAAGAATGGTGGACCACAACCTTGGTTCAAAGTTGTGGTATCGGTAATTAACTTAAGAGATCCTAAGGCACATTAACTTAAGAGATCCTATGGCACATCAATCTTGGAATCTTGGATCAATATCAAATGATATGAAAAATAGACTAATTTAAAAATCAAAAAATTCTAAAATAATTATGAAAATGATCAAAAACAAAGAAATACAATTAGTTACACTAAAAAAATAATATAATAAACATTTACTTGTGTAATATTATTTAAATATAAAGTAGGCATTTGCATTATAATAATATTTAGAATTATTTTTTATATTTAATCGATCTATACTAAATTTAAGTAATTATAATTTTTAAAAATAATTATAACATTTGATTTAACATTGCTATTAAGTAATTGTTAAATTCTTATATTATTCCACTACCCAATTTTTTATACCAATATCTAATTTTATTTTATTTTTTACAATGTTTTAAAAACCGGACCAGACCGGCCGGTCCAACCGGTTCAACCGTCGACCGGTCATGGCTCCGGTTCGGTTCGCCCTATCAAACCGTTTAAAGATTAAACCGGTAACGAACCGCCTAAACCGGCGGTCGGACCGGTGACCCGGTGAAACCGGACGGTTCCAATCGAACCGAACAGTTCAATTTAAACCAAGGTCCCTTGTATATAAATCAAAATACTTTAGGCAAAACTGTGCTGGGCCTTGTCTAATAATGACAAAGCCCACACCTTACCCACACACATTGTGGGCCGCTTCTGGAGCCCAACCAGCAGATGAGATAGTACCTTGGCCTTCCAAGGGATGCCTTTTATAGGCATCCTTTGCACCCTCATTCCTCTTGCCATCCGATGTGGGATTGCCAACCAACAATGAAAAAAAAATAACAAATCCCTCCAAGAGGATTTGAACTTGGACGGTTGGACCCCAAATTCCATGGCTATCACAGGACACCACTCGGCTACACCCTTCAGCTATGTAACATGCCAAACAAAATAATATCTATTGGATTTTAAATTTTTTTATATTATTAAATAAAAATAATATAATATTTTTAAAAATTATAAAATTAGTTTAAATTTTTATTTTTAATATATTCACATTTAAATATTTTACATATATCATTTAATAATATTAAAAATATTAATATAATTTAATTTGATAAATATTATTGATTTTAATTTATTCATATATATTTTAAAATTTTTATAATTATTTTTAATTTTAATAATATATATATTATATTTATGACGTCACCGGTTCGACCGCGGTTCGACCGCCGGTCCGACCAGTGAACCGTGAACCGGTAACTTTTCCGGTTCGATCACCGGTCCAGTTCTGAAAACATTGATTTTTTATACTAATATCCATAGTTTATTTATTTCATAAAAAACCCAAATATCCATGAAAATACAAATTTCCATGGATATCCAAATTTCTATACAATACCCATACCATTGCCAATTGAACCCAAATAACCAATGACCCAAAGTCCCATGGCTTCCCATTTGCCCATTTAAGCTCAGAGACCCCTTCAAATAGCAATTAACCATTACCATAATGAATACCCATTTCCCCCTTCATGAGATGCCATGGATAAAGTAGCAGTAGCAAAGAAGATCCCAAAGGCATGCCGCTCCTCTCTCTCCTTCCAATCTTCTCCAGTTTCATACTCGTTCTTCTCCTCTCCATTGCTTCTCTCTCCTTCTTAGTGCAAATCCCCAAAGGGGTATCACCATGCTTGAGATAAAAATGCATAACTGCCATCACCACCTTCAAAACTAGTCTCTACAACCTCTTAAATTTGTGAATTGTCTCAAAACTATAAAGTCATCTGCTAGTATGCCGATTTGCCTAGCAATTCAACAAAATATGGAACTCGGTTATTGGTACCATATCAGACTTAGACAAGGCAGATATGACTCGATCGACTGGACTTGACCGAGGTTTTGAACCTTGACCACAACTACCTTAACAAGCAACACAATGAACAAGTCACTATACTCACTATCTGACTGGTGGTTGGTAATGATTGTTTTTTTATCACAACTTAGTTAAAGGGGTAAATGAAGAGTATATGACCATAGCCGCTGTGAGAAAAGATAATATCTCAGATAAAACTGGTGGTTACAGACAATAAGGCCATTGCCCAGTGCTGTTCCCCCAGCCTCTGGGACTTCTGTACAAAGTAGCCAGTCACTAGATTTGAACCTGTGCATTCACACATAATAGCCTGAGAGGTTTGCTACCACAAGAAGCCAATAACAGTAGGTCCAAAAGTAGTAAACCTAAAAGCACACATTGATCCAGAGGAACATCCATCACATGAGTAGTAGACACATGAGGCAATGAAATTGTCTCCTCAATATCTCCTTCGGGTGTAAATTATCTTTTGATGGTAGTATAGCTGCCTTTTTACTTAAATCCTCACAACAGAAGTTGTTATACATGATTTTCTAATTATAAAATTGGTGCCAATTCCTGCAGAGCTAGATTTAGCATCTTGAAACAACACTTAAAATGAGCAATCTGGACCAAGAGGACTAGATTACCTGAAAATTTGTGGTACCAAACAAAAAAAGATAAGGCTATTCTCAAATCACATACCATCACCACATTAGGCTTTTAGGCTTGATCATCAAGATATTTTGAACTCGATAAAAAATACTGCCCACTTTTTAAATAGCATGCCCAAACACACCTAAACAAACAACTAACTCAAGTTTCTCCAAACAAGAGTTCCCCACAATTCAACAAATACTACGATGCACTATATCAACTAATCATGGTACAAGCAATAGAGAAAAATAAACAACTAGGATTGAAGCTAAAAGCCCAAGAACATTTTCAGAGAACAAAAAACACTGAATAGAAACATCTAACCTTTTGGCCACTCGGTAACAATTCTCTCCTTGAGCATGGCAACCGTAGAGGTAGGGGAGTATCGGAATGGCCCAATATCCGATCCATCATAAAGCCGAAACTTCAGCTCAACTAAGTCCTCCTCCGGCATCTGAGCTTTCCCAGTGGCACCGTTTCCACAATCCCGTCCTCACAAATTCTCCTCCAATCCACCACCAAGTATGCGCCCACACCTGCACTAAAAAAATCAAACAAATTAAGCCCCTGTTTGTTTCCCGAGAAAACAAAAACAACACCACGTTCCAAAACCCGCCCTCAATAGAACCCTAACAAAACCAACCACCTCCAAAATCAGAAAACAACTCCAACCATAAGAAATTCAAAAATTTTGTTTCCTTCTCTTTTCCCTTTCTTTCCCTCGCCTACCTAGCCACCAAATCAATTCAGAAATCACAGACGAAACCCTCGGAAATCGCAACAACAACCGAAAACTGTCTCTTGATTGCAAAATTTTCCCAAAAAAAAATAAAAAGGAGGATAAGAACACACCTTGAACAATAACAATAGATCAATCGAGAAACAACCGTGTAAAACCAGTAAACTTGACCATGGGAAGGAAGAAGAACAGAGAAACAGAAACCCTAGCGCGATCACTCTAGAGGTGTTGGTGTGGGTGGGTTTTTGGGTTAAAGCCCATCCCCTCCTTTCGGTTTTCTTTTAGTTTCCTTTCCGGTCGGTCGGATGGACAGATAAAATTAAAATTCAAAACCGATAATTTTTCAAAAGATAAAATAAAATAAAAGTGAGATTTGGAGGTCGAATCTTATCAGTGAACAGTGGACAACATTTGTTAATTTGTCCGTAAAGGCCCTCTAACTCTGGGGATCTGCTTCCCTGTCATCGCCTGCTTCTCCCCCAACTTCCAACAACCAACCACTTTGCGCCACGTCATGTAAAACAAGGTTGCGGAGTGGGTTGGGATTGGGTGGCGATGAGAGTGCAGCGGAGGAGGAGAGATATGACGTGGGTGAGTCGGTGAGAGGGAGATGGCATTCCAGAGACAAATGGCATATACTCCCTCGCATCTCCCAATAACGTACTGACAAATTACAAGTCATGAATGTGGCTTTGAAATCATTCTACTCACCGACGCACCTCTGACACACACACCACTGCAAAACTAAATCTATTTTTCAAAACAAAAATGGAAGTCTTAAAATATTCCTACTATTACAATGTACATAAAAACGACACACATGAAAAATGCTAAACGCATCTTGCTTTTTGGAACAGTCAAGAACAAAAAACTACAAAAATAAATAAATAAATAAATAAATAAATGTCATATTTGATAATAAAAAAATAGAGTATTTTCATAAAACATTTTTATTTATTTACGTTTTTTTTACTGTCTTAAGAAATAGTTATACAAACATGTAAAATGATAGAAATAAAAAATTATATATATAAATTATTTTTAAAAATATTAAAAACATTTTTCATTCTAAACAAATTTTTGTGCTATGAAAATCTAATTTTGTTGTTAAAAATATTTTCCAAACAAACGCTACCCATATGTTTGGAAGTACTTTGAATAATATTTCAAAAAAATAACTCTTGACTACTGATTAGTCTACTGAGTTATTCAAAATATCCTTTAACCTAATTTTTTATATTTTTAAATGTGTTTTAAAAATAATTTTATATATAATATTCTATTTTTAATCATTCTTCCTAATTATATAGTTATTTTTTACAATAATCATTATAAAATAAATAAAAATAACTTTAAATAATTAAAAGATATTTTTCCAAAATACTTCAATTATATTTGATTAATGATATATAATATGGGATATGATAAGAAACATCATATAATATCATATCCTATATTTGGTTGGTGATAGGATAAAATAAATTATCTCATCATCTATCATATTTTATATTCAACCAAGATAAGATAAATGATAACATATATTATCTACTTTTTTTTTAGAAATATTTAGTTAAAAAGGGATAAAATAATCCCCAAATTGGAAATCTAACTCTTCCCATGTTTTTTTTTTTTTTTTTAAAAGTAACTCATTTTTTACATAATGTTATTTTCTATTTCAAGTATTTACATATAAGTTTTAAAAGAAAATGTTATTTTTACAAAAATAAATAATGAGAGCATTTTTGTCCAAATGATGCAAAAAAAAAGGTGGAAAGTTAAATTTCAAAAATTAGGTTTTGAAACGTCCTTTTAATCAAATAACCATTTTTTTATATATCTTCTATATATGATATGTTGATCTTATGCTAAAATGTAAAATTGTGTATTTCATATATTATAAATTAATTTTTTTATCATTTTTTTTATATTTTATATTACTTATTTTCCAAAATATTTTTTTATTATAAAATTAAATTTATGATTAAAAAAAACTAAAAATATTTATAAAAGTATATCATAAAATAATATTAATATATGTATTATTTAACATATATATGTGTGTGTGTGTTATTTTTATATATTAAATAACATAATATAAAAAAATTATAAATTATAAATATTTTAATCATGAATATTGTTAAACGTAAAAGAAATTTCATTTTCTTAAATATAAAATGTTGGAATGTAATATAATTTTTATTTTAAACATTGAAAAATAATATATATATATATTTATATATTATTTTTTATTTATTTTATAAATTAAATATAAACATAACATAATATCGCATATCTTATTAGATATATTATCTTAAGATATCATGTTCGTTGAATATAATGTCTAAACGATACCACATCTCATTGAAAATCATATTTTAGAATATGTATTTTCTATTCAATGAGATATGATATTTTAGAATGTACATGTCTTATTCTATCTCATCCAACCAACCAGAGGTAATCTTTATGTTTTATTTCTTAATTATCAAATGTGTCTTTATGTTTTTTATTCTGAAAAATGAAAAATTGTTTTAAAAATTTGTTTTTATTGGCACACAATTTTAGAGAATTTTCTTTTAATCATAAAAGTAGATAAGGATAAATAAGACTAAACAGTTAAGCATTTTTGCATAAGCAAAATTGGCACAAGTGTTTATGATTACATGGTTTTGCTCACTACCTATGCTATTTAATTAGTTGGAGTTCATTAAGGTTAATTAATTAAATAGTTGGAGTTCATTAAGGTTAATTAATTAAAGAGTACCCATAGGCTAGATAAAATAACCTAAGACTTAAGACCACTAATAGTCCATATGAACCCTCTTAAGTTTAAGGTTAATAGACCTAATCTTTTATTTTTATTTTATTTTATCTTTCATAGAGAGTAATAGAGTAGAAACCCTAGTCACCATCCTTGAGGAAAAGTAGTTACTTTACTCTAGTGCCAAGAAAAAGATAAGAGTAATTGGATGAAAGATCTTTGGCCTTTGAGGTAACCTTTAATATTTGGAATTTAAGGTTTGGAAACATCGAAACCCAAAGGTTTGTATTTTAATCCTAAAGAATTAATTTTAAAAATTTGTACTACTTCCATTATGCATAGATCCAAGATGCTAACAAGTTTCTATGGGTGCCATGACACCTGAGGTTTGGTCTTGTGATAGAGTGTGCATTGGGTAGGCATGAGGGTAATCACTTGGTGGTGTTAAAGTGGGAAATGCATTAGGATGGGATGTGTGAGGATGTAGGTGTGGGGTTTCGTGAATATGAGATAGAAAGAGATGAGGTTGTGATAGTTATGGAATGAGGAGCTATGGGTTGGGGTTGTGATCAATGAATGTTTTGAAGTAACAAAAAATGACTTGGTAGTGTTATGTTATGGCAATACAACCCCTTATGAGTTATGAAGGTTGTCTTCCCTTAGTCCAAGGGCACATAAATATCTTAGTATACCTAGAGAAAACATCCATGAATGACAATAGTCATGCTCAACTATGACATTAACAATTTGATCCACCCTTAGGAGCTATAAAATGTCCTTGAGATGAGTCTCATTTAGATCCATAAAATCCACACATATATCACCATAATGTTGTCTAATTAATTTAGATAGTTCGTTTTCCTAATGAATCTTACTTTCAATAGTCAAGTTAACTCTTCTTCTATGATATTTTATTGCACTGGTTGAATATTAAGTTTGCGACTTGTTACCACTAGGTTGATTCATTTTGTGTCTAAATGCTTCCAAGTGAATGCATGCATGTTTCGTCTAAGGAGGAATATTAGTTCAAGATTTTCTTTTCTTTTTTTATAGTAGACACCCAATGAATACTTGACGACCTTTCTCATTTCCAAATAGGTCAATCAATTAAATTTGTTCCACTAGAAAATACTCTAGTTTATCTCCTCCTAAGTAGGGTTTGTTCAATAATTGTTATTTTACCTAGTCAGTGAGGGCCCTTACACCCACTTCCATTTAGTCTTTTAACTTGATAGCTTTGTCTTGCTATTCGTTGATTCCCTACCCTTGGCCAATCAAGTAATTGATATTTTAATGGTAAGTGGATATAACTACCTTTATTTCATTTATCCAAGTATGTCCCAATGTCACATTGTACGGTGACGAATCAACTACTACTAAAAATTAGACTATTAAAGTTATAGGGCTTAATAATATAAGGATGACTAGCTCCCTTAAAATAGTAATGAAACTGTTGCAGCCAATACTCTCCCTAAGCTCTCTAATGCAGTTAGAGAATAACCCATTTATTTGTAAGTAAGACATGAAACAAAATGGTTGAACTTCCTTGATTAATAAGTATATTGCACCCATCATGGTTTAAGATGCTTAGTGTTTTTTATCAAGGCATCCTCATGAGGGCGAGCCATGTGTATAGGTCTAGCTCTGAAAAGGTGATAAGTTCATCAATCAGTTGCAAACTCCCTACAAAGATTATTGTATGATACTAACATATATACTTAACCTTAGAAGTGTTTCAAAGATGGAGTGCATATATAACCTTAGGAGCATTAATGTGATTATGTTGAACCATTATGTAAAACATATATGGTGTGTATAGCCTTGCTATGTGTTAAATGAGAGGCAGAATGAGCAATAGTGTTTATCTAGTGAAGGCAGTTCCACTATTACACACATATTAACTAAGTTATTTAGCCTTGACTAGGTTTTCAACTAGGAAATACAAGTGGTGATATTCCTTTGTCCTTGTGGTAGTTGCAGTATAAAGTCTAGTCTTTTTTTCCAAACTCGCTACACATGAGGTTCAACCATTTGAACATAGGCATACCTAATATAATATGGAGCAATCAGGCATAGGAAAGCATGAGTAAAGTTAGTTGCATCATTGTTCCTTTGGCTTTCAGAGCCTTCTTCTATCTTTTGCTATGAGGTTTAGAACTACCATCATTTCTCTTAGGTGCCTAGTGTTTAGAGGAAGTTGCTAATGGTTGTTGTTCGAGATGGGAAATCACTATAATGTGTTAGAGAGCCACCTACAAATTATCTTCTAACATGATGTTCTTTTTGGCTTAACAAAACAACTCATCCATGGTTTTTGGTGGTTTCTTTGGGATTGAATTAAAAAAAAAAAAAAAAATGAGCTTAGGATGATACATCTCTTGAATGTTTGCATAAGTGTGTCCATGCTACAAGACTTTATTTGTAAGATAATTTGCCTAAACTTTTTCATGAAGTCTTGTAGTGATTAATTTTTTATCATGTGCACTTTCATAGACTATTAATTTTCTTCTTCTGGCTAACTAAGCATATGTAATGTGTAGTAAAATTTTCTGATATGGTATAAAATGAGCACATAAAATTAGGAAAGAGACAATGGAACCATGTTAGGGTTGGCCTATAAAGGTTGACCATGAAAACCTTACACAATAAAGGATTGTTTCCCATATCAGGGGTTATAATATGGCAATAGTATATAATATGATCACAAG
Organism: Vitis riparia; assembly: GCF_004353265.1. NCBI lineage: Eukaryota > Viridiplantae > Streptophyta > Magnoliopsida > Vitales > Vitaceae > Vitis > Vitis riparia. The sequence goes on from NC_048444.1 coordinate 5,022,304, forward strand.
GATTAAAGATACCACCATTCACAGTGAAGTCATGAATGACAAAATCTCTAGAAGGGTTGTATTAGAAGATATGTAGGCAAATGATGTGCATAACATGTCGTTAAAATTTTGCTTTTGAAACCAAAGGGTGCCCTAACCTTTCCAGTCTTGTCCTACCATGGGGTAATGGATGTGTGTATAATAATGTTGTAGAAAGTTTCAACTCTCGGAGCAATAAACCTTGGTTTCTTGTCTTGTTAGAAGGGTTCCATAAGGCAAGCTCAATCTTGCTACACATTAGTAGCCTCATATGGCTCAAACTTGCAAGATAAAAGCTCTAGCAAAGGCTCAAGGACTGATGTGATAAAGTGTGGCTTGAGGGCTTATTAGATAGTTTAGCCTCTAATAAAGGATACCTTCATCTTGTTGAATAGAACAAGACCTACATTCAATGGATAGACGAGGACAACATAAGTATGATTAAGGGGTATTCCATGCATAGTAAATTACTCTTAGGCTAGTTGTGTTGAGCGTATTGCAATGGTACCACCTATGATAGTTGTCATGATCCATACATGGAATAGTACCAACATATTACACGATTTCTGATTACACCCTCTCTTCATAAGGATCAAATGAGATCCCATAGTACAACAACATCCACTCAATTACTAGTAAGATTTTTTTACTTACAAATTGTTTCTTAAATTACAATTAATATAAAATCATCTTTAATGTTTTACTTTTTTCATTAAAATCATTGTTGTGGCTAAGGTTGCTAGTTGATCTATTGGTGCTACTTTAGGTGATTTAGGAGACATTCATCAGATTGCTACTTATGTTTTGCATGTTATTAGAGAGGAATATCATATACATTCAATCCATAAGTTGTCTACATCATCAGTCCATGTATGAGACCACCTATGTTGACCACTATTGTTAGGATACAACCTATTAGAGGTCAAAGGAGAGGTCATGAGCAAGTTGGTCGATGACCTCGATCATTCGTGCATCCACCTAAGACTATGTTAGCATTATCTACATCAACTACCCCATTGCACCTAAGACTTCCATAGTTACCTTTTTACCCTTAGCATCACCTTTACTTTTTCCTTTTAACACTGCAATATCGAATATAACCTTACCATTACCTAGACCTTCTCCTCTAGAGCATGTCCTCTCAGAGACCACCTCATCATTTACCATCGTATCATCATCTTTATTTTCTCTCTTAGAGATCATTATATCTTATGTCACCACACCAAAGACTAATCCACTATCTACCAACCTACCATGACCTTTAAATTCTCCTTTAATGACCATACACCACATGTCACCTCACCATCATCACTTATATCTTTTTTTCTAGAGACTACCATATCAAATATTCATCGTATCATAGACCACTACATCAAATGTCATTTGATCATCTCTTATGTCTTCTTTCCTAGAAGCTACTATATCATCTTTCCTAGAAGCTACTATATCTATCATTGTACTAGAGATTGCCTTACCAACTACCACCCTACTATCACCTACACTTACTATCACCCTCACATATGTTACACAACTAGATATATGCTCACCCAAGCAACATTGTGGTCCACACGGACGTTACTCCATCTCACTCTACACATAAGGAGACATTCCATATTACATAGATAGATTCAAACCACTTACATATTCATAAATAGAAAATAAAAAATAATATAATAAATTTATGATATTAAATTTATTTTATTTAAGTAACGTTCAAAATAGTAGTCACCAATTACACTTTTAAATTTAAGCTTAGAATTGAAGTTGATAACTATGGTTTTAAATGTAAGCACGAAACCATGGTTGTTTTAGTTGTAGTTTATGACTATGGTTTTGAATGGTTTAAAATTGTAATCACTAACTACGATTTTGAGTTTAAATTAAAATCGTAATAAGTGACTATGATTTTGATTATTTAAAAAATAAAATTAAACAATAGTTTTCAAATACTGTTTTGTGATGTGGATACTCACACGGTTGCAAAGCAATGTATGGATTGAAAATTATTTTGCTACTAAACTTAGTTTATGGATTTTTTTTTTAAAAATAATTTTTTTTTTGTCAAGACCCAGCAAGTCTCGAGTAAAGGTGATTTGATGGTTGGAAGAGAAGTTTGTCTGTGGCCTTTTTTGTGTTTGGTGGTTGGAATCTTCATATCAATGAAAGGCTGAGTTGGTGAGAAGTCAAATGGCCTTTGTTAAGCCAGGGGGCATCCCTTCCGCGCCCAACTATTTGTTTTTTAATCGTATATTTTGTCTCTTGGCATTACTTGAACATTGCCGACAGGCAAAAGAGATTCAGACTCCCGAATCAGTACTCAGTCCTCGCCAGGGTTCAAGTAAATTACATTATAAACCTTGAGCATTGGTAGAAATAGTCTCTATCCATTCTGAGTATGATACCAATTTTTTTTTTCAGAGAATCAAAAGTGGTTTGATGTTTATGAAGCAATCTGTCAAAGATTACATGCTTAATGTACCCGGCATTAAAGAAAGAAAGAATTCAAGTTCTTTGAATTGAAACCAAACAGACATAGTTTAGTGATCTAGAGCCAGAGTCCAGCAGACTATATATATCTGGGCTGCAACACCCTCGCGTCACGCACCACCCATTCTTCCTTTGAATCTCTCTTCCAAGTTCCAAACCCCACGCTTGGCTCCCTCTGTCCCTCTCCATTCTTGGGGTTTCGATTCATTTTGAATATTCATCGATTCCCCCAGCTGGGTCTCACCGAATTTCTCCCCACCCACCAAAAACGCCACCGTTTTCGAATCTCGAAATGCTCCAATTCGAGACGGTAAAGAAGAAAATGTGGATGTTCTCTCATTGATCTCGCTCTATAACACCCTTGTCTTCTTGCTTAATGGAAGTTATGTCCGTAGCCATAACCATAGCCGCAAGCACCCTACTCTGCACTAGAGGTCGTCTACTCAAGCTCCGATTCCGTACACTCCCCTTCTGGTTCGCACCCACGACTCGCCCTCCTGGCTCTGGTTAATCTGAAACCATGGATTCAAACTCCTGGAACTCAGCCTCTTCACGTGGGTCCGATTGTTTTCAAGTGTTCGACCCATTCTCGCATAATACAGGAGGGGATAGAGGGGTTGTGCGAGGTGGGTTTTTGGTGTTGGATTCTGACAGAGGAGAGCTCGTGAAGGCTCCGGTCATAACGGTGAAAAAGGAGGTGCCGGAGGCGAAGGCTATGGCGGCTTTGAAGAGTCATAGCGACGCCGAGAGGAGAAGAAGAGAGAGAATCAATGCTCATCTGGATACGCTTCGCGGCTTCGTGCCATGCACTGAAAAGGTTCTATATTTTTCCATGTATTTTATGTTAAACAATAGCACCAGTAATTATTGTTGATATCGTTGTTGGTAGTTGCCTTGTGTTTGGTTGTTTAATTTCCATATTGCATCATATTTGAAGTGCATATAGGTTTTTGACTTGGTAGTACTTAAACTATTTATCCAACTCTTTTCCATGCTTATATTTGGTAAACTTTCTGAATCCAATTGCTGAATGGGGAAAGTTTACATGGGAAATGGTTTGTTTGGAGAGTTTTGCCAAGTATTATTGGTTTTCTGGTGTTATTTGAACTAAATAAGTATCTTTAGTTTTCGATTAATCTCCCAAAATTAGTATTTTTGAGTTAATTGTTAGGTAGGTAGGAATGTCTGTATGGTATTCCAAGGCATGCGGGAAAAGAAAGGAAGTTCAGGTTTTGAACACTCCCTTTGGTTTTTGGAGAGAATGAAGGAAAGGAAAGAAAAGAAAAGGTAAATGGAGATCTTAGGAGCTAACAACGATTTGGCTTAGTTGAGATGCATAATTTTTTTAGCATTTATGACATGTCGAGAGGGCATAGACTTAAACTTGTATTCCCCTTTTCTTTTCTTCAATTTCCTCAGAAACCCAATGGATGTTAAGATGTAGACAAATTGTGAGAGGACTGCTGGGCAGGGGTGGTCATTTGTTATGTTTATGTTGGTCCTTATTCAATTACTAAACATGAATTAGCCCCTCGTTATGGCAGATCACTGACAGTGATCTCTGTAAGTTTGTTGGGGTTTTGTGTTCATCTGTTCTCATTGAGTTTTCTTAATGAAGAGCTTCTGGGATCTTAGAAAGTTTAATGTTCTTGCAGTGCTCCATCGTACTCTGGTATTTACAAATTTACAATTAGCTTGGTTTCCTTAGTCAAGAATAAATAAAGTTAGGTTCAGTATTTCCTATTACTCACTTAGGTTAGCCTATGGGTGTAGAACAGATTGAAGTGTAGAAAAAGTAATTTTTATCATAAAGAAAGGGGAGTATGGGAACATGTTTGTGTATACACTAGTGTTAAGATGAAGAAGAACAGAAATAGAAACGGCTAGAAATTCTAAAGCTCTTAATTTATATTTTTGTTTTAGTCAAAAAGCACCTCTTGTAAAGAAAGCTAAGGTCCATTTCATGGTGAGTTCAAGCTATTAATTTAGTTTGATGATCTTCAAGTTATTAACAAGTGTTCCCACAGGAGGTATTGCTGACTTAAGTAAATATTTGCTTCACCGTCAAAAGTTACAGTTGGTACAAGTATGTAAATGTAATAGAAATCGATGGCGGCTGATTGTTATTATAAAGTGGAGCGCTCTGCATGAGGTCTTCGTTTGAGCATTTATAAATAGATTTTGATGTGTGGGTAGTTGGGAGCATGTCAATAAACAGATGTATGCCACAACACTCGCAAATGGTTTTCTAGATTAGTGGACTGAGCCACCAAGTATTCATTTCATCAACTCAGCCAGAGTTAGGGTTTGACATAGCAAAATCTAATTGCAATGGAAGAAATAGCTTTAAAAAGGGATTGATTTCCAAGTTGAGCTTTTTCCTTTTTTCTTTCCTTTTCCTTGTAGGTAACATTCTTGTATGGCAACCTGAACATGATCTTGCTGTTACCACTGATGTCTTTATCAGTAAATAAGATTGGTTATGTGTTATGAGGTTTCACCTTTTTCTTGTTTAAATAAAATTGCTATGAGGTTTGAGTGTATAGCTGCATAGAGCCATGGGTACCCCCACTATATATTGAACTTACATGTGACATTGACCAAATTTATGTAGGAATCTACTCATCTAAAGGTACGACGCCAATTTATATCTGCTCCAACGATCTTACTTCTTTATAATCAATATTATCTTAGATATTCTAAGTGAGTACTAAAATTCCTGTAATTGTTGCCTAAGTGGGGAGAAGTTTCCATCAAATGAATTCGCAGCTTAAAATTAAAAAGAAAAAGGGATGGATCTCATGAACATATTCTGCCAGAATGCAAATTCCCTGGAAGTGCTTTGCTGATTCTATTTTCTTCTCAATTCCTGTACCTTTGATTCTTTGTATTCTATATTCTAAATGAATTTTGTTTTTGGTCCATGCTTGAACAAAAAAGACTAGGTAATGTTTAGTTTTTCCTCATTGTCCAATTTAATTAAGGTTGAATTTTTGGTCATAGATGGACAAAGCTACATTGCTTGCTGAAGTTATCCAGCAAGTGAAAGAACTAAAAAGGAATGCCACCAAAGCAAGTAAAGGATTACTCCTTCCAATAGAAGAAGATGAAGTAAGAGTAGAACCACATGATGACAGAACAGATGGAGCTTTTTCTTTGAGGGCATCTGTGTGTTGCGATTACCGACCTGAGCTTCTATCTTATATAAAACAAGTTCTTGACACCCTTCCTATAAATACAGTAAAGGCCGAGATCTCTACTTTGGGAGGACGGATGAAAAATGTATTTGTTTTCACCAGCTGCAAACAAGGGAACAGCAATGATTCCAAGGCACACATGCTTCTTGCAAGCTCTGTCCACCAGGCCCTGAGTTCTATCCTGTATAAAGTTTCCACCTCACCAGAATTCTCTCCAAGAACAACACATCCAAAGAAGCGGTGAAGGGTTTCCATTTTTGATTCTTCAAGCTCCTCTTCTTCAGAGCAGAGATCTTGGTGATGGTACATGCATACTCTCTCTGTTTCTCTCTCTCTCTATATATATATATAGTTATTCTGTGTCTGTATATCATTGCATGGATGTATTGAAAATTAAAGACATGCAGCAAATGTAATTTGTAGAGGAAAGTATTATGTGACATAATACAGAATAAGAAAAAAAAAGCACCTAGTGACCTGATGACAACGATAATAACACCACAAGCATACCCTTCAGTGGCCTAGTGTGATCATGATTATGATGATGTCCTGTGTGGTGATTCTAAATCTACAGTCGCAAAATGAAAGCAGAGGAAAGGTTTAGGATGATGTTAAATGACTAGATGCTCCCATGTATCATAAAAGAGCTTTGTGTGGACTTTCCCAAAATTTTAAAATGAGACAAACCCATCTTCTAAGGGAAGCCATTGAAGAAACTGCAGGTAAGACAACATCATAACAAGAAGCATAGTTCAGGGGAAGTCCAAAAATTGGGAGGACACCCTTGAGTGTATCCAAGTCCAGAGGTCAGAGCTGTTGAGTATTGGGTATATTGGGTGTTGATTAGGTAGATTCATTCGTATGTTAAGACCACATTAGGAATGTCAAAGATGCTCAATAAACAAGAAATGAAAATGCCTCATGCCTCTGTTTTCTGCCCGTGTCTTTTGGAAGTCCCAAAGGAAAAGAATGGGCTAAGTCACTGTGACTGATTCTGGAGTTCGTATAAAGGGACTGGTGGCGCACCACCCTCTATATCCAGGATCAGCAACCTCCTTTTGATTTGAGACAAAAGGACACCTATATGGGCATTGATTCCAATTCTAAAGGCATTCCTTTCGTCACTCGATTCCTCCTAAATTCGTTCTGTTTTTGAGTGGTAAGCAGATTCTTAGATTTATTCATGGTCCATCACCCACCCACCCATGATATTTGATTTTTTTTTTAGTCCTCGAAATATTTTCTTATGAAAATTACAAATTTAAATGGGTTTTTTAAAAATATGTTGTGAAAAACAAGTCACTTGTGGGGTTTGGAACATATGCTCGCTTTATAGCAGGAATAGCTTTCTAAAATAAATATCTGTAAAATTAAAGAAATTCATAATTAATTCTTGGAAAATAGAAGTGGATAAAATGACCATCTTATCCGGAGAAGATCCAACTCCATTTCCCTATAAGTGACGTGGCAAAGAAAAGTGTGAGGTATTAGGAATGACGTGGCAATGAGTAAGGGCAGAAAAGAATCTCACGCGAGCGGGAAAGGCCGAAAGAGAGGGCAACTGCCTAGGGTACCGGTACCCCCACACCCTACAACCGACCCCCTCCCAGTATGTCTCTCCTACGTGGCTCCCTGGGGCCTCAACCCTATAACTAACTGCTACATTCCAAGTTCAACACGTGTCATTGTGAGATAGTGTAGGTCCCATTAGTACGGACTTTGACAAGACCCTACGATCACATTACATTCACTCATGCTGTGAAATTCCGGCCAAGTCTCCGGCCGAAACAACCCACACACACCAAGTTACCAACCGGTGAAAAATTTACAAATGGAAACAGTTTTAGGAAATTAAAAGCAATTTTTTTTATTTTTCTTTGTTTTTTGAAAGTAAAAAAGATATGTTGCTGAAATAATGTGCGCTTGTATAATGTACCTAAGCTGCTACAGTAAGAATTTCCTTGCTTTCCATTTGTTTTGAAGAGGGTGTTTCGATTTGAGGTTCTGAAATGGGTGGTTTTAATTTTAGCCAGAATTTTACTTTTGGAAACAAAACTCAACATTGACCAAACATGATCTGTGAGACGTCTGGTAGCTAAAAGATGAGAAGAATGTGCAGAGGAATAAAAGAATAGAGGGTGATGAAGAAGCTTCAGATGAGAAACTCAGTAGTTTTTTTTTTAATTTCTGTTTCTATACAGAGGAGGGAGCAATTACATTTCTCTCTGCAGCTCAGATTAGTGAGACACAAAACAAAAGCAACAGACCCAAATAGACAAAAATAAAAACAAGAAAAGCAGAAACAAAGAGGAAATTAACACATCAGTAGTGTGTCCAAAATGGAGGAGACTCGCAGACCAACTCCTCCTCCTCCGCACCCTCTTCTTTCCCTTTTTTTTTTTTTTTTGGTGTGTAAAAAGAGCTATAACTCCTCTCTCTATCTCTCTCTAAAAACTGTTGGGAAAGAAGAGAATTAAAGCCAGAGAGCACCGGCGTCCTTGAGGAGAGGCACCAGCGTCCCATTAATATGGGAGGCCATGACTCTGTCCATTGCTCCGACGAGCTTCCCGCCGATGAAGACCACCGGAACCGCCGAGGAACTACCCAGAAGCCTCGTCAAGGCCTTCTCCATCTCCTTCCCTCTGGGGTCCTCGTCGAGCTCGTAGACCGTGGGGTTCACGCCCATCCCGCAGAAGAGCCTCTTAATGGCGTGGCACATACAGCAAGAACTGATGCTGAATATCACCACCGCATTCTCTGAGGCCAGTCTCTCTATGCGCTCCAATGGGTCTCCAACGCTCCTTGTTGGCATGTAGGAGCCCCACGATTCCGTCTGGTAATGCATACTGAACAGCTAAAAGGAAATAGAGAGTGAATGGTTAAACGTTTGACGAAATGCGTGAGTGAGTGAGAGCAAGTGAGGTGAGGTGAGGTGAGCTGAGCTGAGTGAGGAAACATGGAGGTGATGGTTGGTATTTATAGAGGGAGACTTCACAAAAGGAGAGTCCAAGGTAGGGACAGTGGGGGGGATTATGACTCAAATATAATAATATTTTTAAAGTTCTAAGCCTTGGGGTAGTTTTGTAATAATAAAGTTTGTTGTATTGATGAGAAGAGAGGCCTTTAAGAATAAATTCCATCTTTCTCAAAATATATAATTATATACATTAAATTTTTTTAAATAGACTCTCATTTCAAAAAAAACCAAAAAAAAAGCCTTGAAGGGATTGGTCAGTTCAGTTGGTAGTCTTAATCAAGTCATAAAAACACATTTTAAATTCCAATGTTTTTTAATTTAAAGCAAAAAAAAAAAAAAAAAAAAAAACCAAGAGGGAAAAGAGAGAGAGAGGGGAGGGAAGGAGAGAGACATGAGGAGCAGGCTTTATCAGAGGGGAGTTGTTGGTTAATAGACGGCTGTCCCCGTCCTTGTTGTCGGCACTACGTGATCAAAAAAAAGGGCAGAAACGTGGCCATCACGAACCTTTGTTTCTTTTTCGACGTGACCTTCATGCGCATTTCCCCCACTTGTCCCTCATTTTTCCCATTTCATCCCCGCCCCCCACCCCCCGGACCTTTGGCCCAGATGAAGTCGAATTTTTCCAATGGTCCCACCCTTCGACATGTGGCTTCATTTCATATCATCCATGAATATTCTCCTCATCTCTGATTCTGTTTTTTCCTTTGGTTTATCTTGGATTTGGACGGTTTCTCCTTTCCTTTTATTGCAAAGAAATCTTTTTAAAGTTATCAGAAGAATATTACTCTCAAATTTATTTATGAATATTGTGCAACATTGAGCATCAAACCAGATATATGAGGACAATGTCTATGTGTCTATCCCCTTGGGATCAGCTTTTCCACATTCAAGAGATGCCCATTTATCTGTCTACTGTCTCTAGATTTTATTCAATCAAACCCCCTTGGAACTGCTTTTCCTTTTACCCTCAACCTCTCCCCTAAAAGAAATTATTTTCACTAATCAGTGTTTGGCTATAATCATTCATGTGGGCCATGCCCAAGCTTTTCCCAAATTTGAGTATCAAGAGCCAGCAAATTAATTTCATGCCCCAAGTTCATTCTATATACATGTTTAGGCAGACCAAACTGCTACTCATTTTTTACTTATCTTAATTTGCAATTCAAAGATAGCACATTATTGCAAAATTGATGCTTAAAATTGCTAAGTCAATCTTTCTCGATCATGCAAGTCATATGGTATCATAGAAGCTATGTAGCTTAAGCTTTTTAGGAGACAATTGTTTAAGTGAAATGAAACCAATGTGAAATTGTTAATGGCAGGCCCAATGGGATGACGTTATGAAGATTAAAATCACTAATAAAGTAGTTATCATCAAATGAATGCGAGAACATTTATGGGGAATTGGGACAAAAGGGGCTTCAAATTTGCACAAATATGGTTGCCAAGCCACCAGTAAAGAGGTGGTGTTGCAGTCTTGCAGACGCATGCCACATAAATGCATAGAAAATAGACATGTTAAGCAGCAATGTCACATGTAGCACCCAGAACTTTTCAATGGATTTGAATAGCAAAGATGAAGATTAAAATACCAAGGGCTCTAAAAAGAAGGATGGTCCGTTCACAGGGATGTTCCTTTTAACAGAAAAGAAGATTACTCCATTTGGTATTTTGGGGGCCGTTTGGGGTTTTGGCACAGATAGAGGAGAGGAGGGGAGGGGAGGGGGGGACATGCAGATGTATGTTTGGATTGAGAGAAAGATGGAGGCGAAGAAAAAGAAAATGATATTATTCGATTGTGCTGGTCGCCCTTTCTCTTTCCCACCTCATGTATACAGTATAGAGTACATTGGTACGTATAGAAAAAGAAGATTCGAGGCCCTGGTCCCATGGGATCATGTCTTCAACCTCTTTTAAGCTTTTTCTTCTTCACTGGATTACCCCTTCTTGCCATTCAAGAGATGGGGATATGTTAGTTTCTGAACAAGGGTGGTCTGGGGAGTGAAAATTTGGACACTGCCTGGACTGTAACACACTGGATATGCCTGAGTAGTAAGTACTGGCCACTGCCCTCTCTTTTAAAAGTCTGAAACGCTGAGAGTTTAGAGTAAGACCTTCAGTTGTATGGCCGTACAAGCTACCCACAAGTCAACCTCTTCCATGAAGTGTTGGGTCCCATATATCTAACTTAAATTTATAAGAAATTTTGTATAATATTTGCAGGTATGAATAGCAAGTTAAGGCTAACATGGGGGTGATCATATCATCAACTTTTTATCTGTTCAACGCTTGAATATCCTCCCTTTCCCCTTCTTTTGTTCTTTGCCCCATTTCAGGGAAAAGGGGAAAATAAAAGGGAGTTGTACGTACCCTAAAACCAGGAAATTAAGGGGAGTATGAATCATGATCACAACCAAGGGTTTGGTGGAGCAGACATACGTATATAGATGGGTGTTGGCCATGGGAGCTAGCTCATGGCCTTGGTGACAGAATCCATCACAGGATGATGAGTCATTTTCATATTTCCAACTTTCATCCATTGTCCCCCTACTCCTGCTTTAGAGGGCCTTTCTCAGCCTTTTAGCTAGCATCACTGCTACTGCTACTGCTGCTGCTATATTTTAATCAGCCTTATCTACATGGGGTTGAATTGAAATGTTTCCCTTAGAAAAGGAAACCCTTGAGAAATATTGATTGTAAAGAATTATATATGAGCATGAGTGACGTATGAATTGTGGGCAGCTGGACATGTTTTGGGAGGGTGATTATGGTGTTGGAGAAGGCTTTAGGCAATGAGGAACATGGTGCCGCAAAAAAGCTGATAAAAATGAGGTGGTGTGTATGGTACAGAGTAATAAATATGGGTGATGCCATGCTGGTGCCACATGTTTTGACTTTTCAAATTTCATTTTGGATTGATTAATTTGCCCTAACTGTCAGGGGGGTGTTTGTTGATCTTTGACGTGTCGACCCACAACTCCCTGTGTGGTTAATGAAAAATGTTGAACAGGGGGATTTAGATATTGTGCAATGGTTCCAAAAGAGAAATATTGGGGAAGGACCCCGAAATAGAAAACCTGAGGGGTTATCAAATTGAGGGAAGAAAATGTCATGGTGGCATTAGGCAGACAGGGAAAAAGCTGTGGCCAGAACACGCGAGAGAGAGAGAGAGGGGTGGGGCGGGCGGCGTGTACGGAAGCAGCGGAAGGCAGAGAAAGAGAGGATGTGGGATGTGGGATGTGGGATGTGGGATGTGGGATGGGTGATGGGTGATGGGTGATGGGTCTGATCAGGGACTGAGTCCACCCTCATTTTTCTCATTTTACTGTGGGATCTGGCATGCCCCATTGCCCATTGTCTATAGGCCAATGCACTCCCACAGTGGCACCCATGACCCACCAATCTCACTCACAGGCGGATGTCTGACGCAACACACCTTTTCAAAATACGACCAAACACAATCCCATTTCTCAATCCGCAAGCCTACCTCACTCTCTCAGTCAGCCGTTGACAGCAAAGCAGACATGACGGCTTTTCTCAGCCTTTGTTTTTTTGTGCCTCCACACCCACTCATCCCACCCAACCATTCTCCAACCCAACTGCTGACGTTAGCCCTCCACACTCCCCCCTTCCCAGTTGACTGCTTTTCTTTTTCTTTTTCTTTTTCTAACTTTTACTGCCATTCGCCACCCGTTTGTCGCTTTCCCTCTCGCATGGGGCGGTTTGGGCTTCAAAATCCAAAGCCCTTCAATGTAGATAAAGTTGAAAGGCCTGTGTATGTATTGGTATTGGGATCTGACGGTGATTTTGTCTTACCTTGTGTTTTGTTACTGTCCTTCAGGGAATGTCTCTCTGCCTCTTCTGCCTCTTGTTTCCTTACCTACCTACCTCTTTCATTTTCTACTCATTAATAACTTGCTAAATGGAACGAGGCAATGGCATGCATACCCTTGTGACCATGGAAAACGACACTGGAAATACAATATCAATAGATGCCTGCCCATTAACAGCCAAAAGTTTTGTAGGGAGGTTGAGACAGAGGACATTAGATTGTGGTGAGTGGGTTTAGAGACAGAGGGGACCCGGGGGCCACTCTTGTCTTGTTAAATAAGGTTTTCTAGTGTGGTTAAAGTTAAACTAGATGTCCTGTTCACTCTTGCTCCAATATTTTTGTTTGTGGGTAATGGGTATGGTTGGTAGTAGGCAAAATTTTGCAACTTAGTTTACAATCCCAAAACCATGGGAACTGATGGATGAACAAACTATCTTTTTGACTGGGAGTAGCACAGCACATGGTCAAGGAGCATGATGGCGTTTCTGCTAGCCTCATTCAGCAACGACTAGACAATGGTCTCTGCCCATTTTCCACTGCCCGTTCGAGTGTTGTTTTCCACTTTCTCAAAATACTTTCCCTTTTTGTTTTTAAAAATATATTTAAAAAAGCTTTTGCTGTCTAACCAAAACACCCAAAGATGCAACATTTTTGTGTAAAGGCACATTGGCACGTCACTCACACGTGATCCTTTCATCACCCAACCCCCTCTTCCTTCACCCATGCCCCACTTTGAGATCACTCTATTTCCACTTCCCTTTCTCTTTCATTATATTTTCAGACACTGCTTACCATCTCATCACTCTACAATGGAAAGTATTTCTTAAAGATGGGAGAAATGAACATCATTGTTCTCCGGGACCTTTGCCAACTTTATAAGATAAAGACCCCAAACACCCATGTTTAGAAAGTGATTATATAAATTATTTTTATAGAACATTTCTCATTTCTTCCTATCAAAGCATTCCCCCATCATTTTTTGTTTTTCAATTTTCATGATCTAACCATGCAATGCAAGTAAGCTCTAATTATCAACCCATCACTTTTCTGCAAAATAGGAAAGGCTAATTAATATGCTGGCCACATCGTCAACCGACTCACTTTTGAAAGTGTACGATGTTTGCCATTTTATGAAATAATACTGATAATAAAGTTCTCAAGAGAGGATTATCATGAGTAACCCAATTGATTAAGACAAACACGGGAAAATATGATTCCAGTAAGTAACACATGACCCTGAATTCGAATTGAAAAAAAAATGATTCCCAAGAGTGGATAATAATAATTATAAATTCGAAAGTCAATTCAAGTTAGATTCAAGCCTTGGATATAGGACAATTGACAAAAGCTGAAAGATCATTCTGGATACATGGGGGTCATTTCAGGGCAATGGGTTTGGGCTCATCATGCCAATCTCCCTTATCCTGCACCCGTGGTTGAGTTCCTCTTTTTTCTTACATTCAGCACTGCAATAGAATTATTTTAAACTCCATAAATCTAAAAGCAGTTGAAAATATAACTTACAAACATTTAGTTGCTATGTGAAAATTTTAATAATATGTATAATAACAGTCACAATGCAAGAAAGATTCTTGTGGAGGGAGATGATGAAGCTTCAATCAGTTTTTTTAAATGCTTGTCTTGCCCCATGAACCCTTCTGTTTTCTTCCAAGCACCATAGAAGATTTGGAACCTTCTGTTTTCTTCCAAGTACCATAGAAGATTTGGAACTCTACCGCCTAGAAATCGGTGCCATTGGCAAAGATGATGGCTGGCCGTAGAAACCACCTTCTGAACCCTGAAAACTTTGGTAAGAATTTGCTGGAGGTGTTGTAAAGGAAGAAATGCTGGAGACTGGGGGCCCAACTGTTGGGTAGTTAGCAGCTGAAGGTGGCCCTTGTTGGGTCATGCCATAGCTGTATGGTATGTTAGTCATTGATCCAGCAGCCTGCATGTACTGGGGCACCTGATAGGGGGGCATAGGTGGCATTGGTGGCAATGGAGGAGGAGATGAAGGGGGAGGTGGTTGCTCACTCGGAGTTGATTGTTGGGTGGTGGTTGACACATTATGCTGGAGCTGGTCTAGATTTGGAAAAGCAGAAACTGATGGTTGAGGATTCTGAGGTGTGTAAGCAGATTGGTCATTCTCAAGCTTAGTTCTCTTTTCAGCAGGATAATCACCAGATGATTCTTTTGTTGGATTGCCAATCACACCCTCTGATGCCAAGGAGGAGAGAACAAAAGTGAGCATCTGGGCTGAGGATGTTGATGCGGTGAGCTTTGCTGCCACTGCAGCTGCTGCAGATTTTCTGGGATCTTCTTCAATGTGACCAGGTTTTTCGGGAAAAGACACCTGCCTTGTGAACATTACTGGAGCAGATTGTTCCACTGTTCCTGGTACAAAACTCAGAAGTGCTTCGGTGGTGCGAGTTTCCTTCAAACTCTGCTCAGCAAGCAATTGTGTGTTGTTATTACATTTTAGTAACCGTCGACACATGTTACCTGCCTGTTCTGCTTGGAACTGAGCAGCCTGAAAATCATGTAAAAAAACAGAGCACATCCTAAGAACGAGTATGAATACAAGTGGCATAACCAATAAAGTTGAACAGATTCTTACAACGAAATATTTTAAGCAGAATTTTGCAGGTAAATCTTATAGTCGGTGACACAAGCAAAAGTTGTAGAAATATTAGGGTCAGGTAGCTCATAGCTTCTAAAGGACCAGATAAGGAGGCAAAGTTGTATGCCTTCCCATAAAGCAAGGTGTAAGCCTTAAAATGGTGAGGCATAAATACCATAATCTTGTTTTGATCTAAACACAGTACTATTTGAGGGAAATCAATAGAAGAAAAAATATTAAAAACTTCAATGAAACACAACTGCATTAGATTCCAATAAATGAAGGTTTTAAATGAAATTTATTTGTTCATGGCTTGATCCATAATTTGATTTAGCCAGAGATTTTACTTTTTTTCCATGTTTTGATACAGTATCATACTTAGATCTTCTATTAACCATAGTGTGTTTTAAATGTCAACTAGAAGTACATGGCAGAAGCTACAATAGACAGTGTTTGAATGTCAAACATAGCACTAAGACCTTTTTTTATTAGATAAAACTTTTTTTTGGTTCCCATTGGGACTCGAACTTGGAGCCTCCCATAACCCATCCTAACCACTTATAGCACCGAGACCTTAAGCAAAGAATAATAGAATTCAATTTTGACTTACATATGAAAAATCTCATCTGCATGGACCATGGAGAAAGAGGAGTCACGCACACACAAACAGAATTAAATTTTATCCTCTTAGTGACTGAAAATTGCAGTCTCCAACTAAAGCTTGACATGTCTAATCTGCTTAATTTGAAGGAATACCAAGAAAGCCAAATCACATTTCCACCAAGTGAGGTTGATAAAGAGCCAAAATAATTACCTGGAGTTGATTACGAACTTGATCCAGTTTGAATTCCTAATAAGAAAACCACATCAGCTCTCCAGAAGCAAAAAATAAGCAAGATTTCAAAATGACAAATTTTAGTACAAAAAGATATGTTGGCCAACCAACCTGCTCCTGGAGAGCCTCTCTCAAATTAGACACGAGACTTGCTCTGGATGATTCAACTAATGTAAGCTGTTCGATACAGTCTCTCAGAATAGTGTGTTGCCCCTGCAGCTCCTCTACAAATCCAGACCCATTCTGTTGTGCTGTTCAAGAAAGAAAATTTTCTAATGAAAATCCAATAATATTTAAGCAAATATATATTCAGTTGGTTGGAAATCATGGAAGACGAAAAAAAAATGGAGAATAGCTGCTCAGAGGAGAACAAAATTGTGAACAATATTTATGAAGTGGCCAATATAGCTGAAAATGTTTTCAAAAAGAATCAATATTAACAATAATATAAAATTCAGGAATTTAATCAAGTATTTGAAACTATGTTCATACTAATATGTGTAAAGGCCTGACAGATGAACTGATTATAACATATTCATCTGAGATTGATCCTTAATTTAACTTCTGCTCTAACTTGCTGAATCTTCAGATCAATTAACTCTAAATTACTTACTAATTTGAATTAAGGCAGAAAGTGCATTTTAAAATTTTGCTTCATCACACTTCAAATCAATATGATCCACTTTGTGATTTCTTTAAAGAATTAAAATTCAACAGCAGTAGGATATGCCAGTTCTCATCTTATCAAACTCAAAACAGTTTCCATATTCTAAAAGGTGAGATCATAAAACGGTAGTCTTGAGAAAGTTCTAATGTGACTCCAAGTAACATCAATACTTTATTCCAACAGTTCCAGTTCATACATTTGACAAGGCAATGACGTTGGTTCAACAACATAACAGTATGAGATCCAGTTGTGGAGTATGGTGACAATATGGGATCTGGTTGTTGAGAGATTGGAAGAGTGAATGGCCAATTGGAAGAGGCTATATTCATATAATGGGAAGAGTTATTAGTTCAGAGCACCTTAGCAGGCATGCCTACATATTTGATGTCCAACTCCATACTCACTGGGTCAGTGAGGAAGAGCCTTCAGAAATTGCAGTGGGATTTTGTATGGGATGGGTTTGTGGAGATGAAGAACACTCATTTGATCGATTCAAAGGTCCTTTGTAGTCCTAAAGATGGATGCCATCTGTGTAAAAGGGATCTGGTAATAATGAAAAAAGCATTTTTCTAGGCAAAATTGTTGTCATAACTTACCTAGTCCCAAGGATAGCTGATGGTTCCCTTAAAACAAGGGATTGAGGGTGGGTTTCAAGGAGGTCAGAGAAGACGCTTTGGCATGAGCCTTTGGCATGGAGAGATGTCTATAAGGAGAGTTCTGAATTTGAGCTAGCAATCAATTAGGATGCTTTGGAAGAGTATTATTGGATATATAAGGTGGCAGTAAGATGTTGGAATATGAGATTTACTAGTGTGTTTCAACAAGATTGAGCTTTTGCTCATATTCAGATAGTGAAGGTCTGATTGAGCAGAGGAATGCTATCTTTGGGAAGCTGTCTTCAGATTAATTATTCCTTGGCAAGTTTCATTACAAGAAACTGGTGAGAGGATGCGTCACAGGTCTCTGGACGAAATAAATGCGGAGCCCTAAGTTTCCATTGAAGGTGGCTTTTCTTCATATGAACAACAGCTTGGGCAAAAATTTTAACCATGCCCAATCCGGGTTGTATGAGTAAGAGGGGGGAGAGCCTAGGCCATCTTTTAATTCAGTGCTTTTGGCTTGGGAGATATGGTCTTTATTTTTATACCTTTTTGGGATTCATTTGGTGTTATAAAAAACTTTCGAGGCAGTTATGGGCAAGTTGGAAAGTTTGCAGAGGGGATTTAGGGGAGAAGAGATGTTTAGTTGGCAGCTCATATGGGATTCATAGAAAGAAGAGTATTATATAACATTCAAGGAAATTAAAGATTTCACAAAGGAAATTCAAGAAATTGATCCTGCATACTCCGTTGGTCGTTGGCCTCTAGGGTGAATCTTAATAGAACCTTTTTGGACTTTATAGGAGGCTGAGATGTATTACTGAGCATGGAGCAATGCTTTTTTTTATTTTTTTTCTGTTCCTTTTCTTTTTCTTTTTTTTTTCCCTTCCTCTTGGGTTCTCTTCTATGCTTTCAAGTATACTCAAGTTGCAAGCATTATTGTGCTTTCAATACACTAATCTGCTAGTCAAAAATTCAAATATAACAGAATGCATGTAAATCTGATAAGCATGAACTTGACTACAAAAACTTATATATATACAGTGTATGCATCATATATCCACCGCCGAATCTTTAAGCAACAGGAAACAGTATTAAGTTAAATTAACAAAGACTATCATATAGGAGTAGAGAATATAGTGTATGCATTAACTGTATAGATTGGAAATTTAAATATTGTTTTTATGATAAAAAATAATAAAAAAAACCTACTATAGGAAGCTATTCTTTGGTTTCAAAAAAGAAACCCCATGCAGGAAATACCTGAATTAATACCACCATCAATTCCCTTATCTGCTTTCTCAACATAGCTAATAGCATTAGTGCATTTTCTCAATATGACATCTTCATCAAGTTGGCCACCATAAATAACTTGATAGCCCGAAACTATTTTTTCCAATGTATTTCCAGCAGACTGCTTCTGCTTGATGGAAAAGAAATAAGGGACAGTATTAATCCTTAAATCATATCAAAAGATACAATCTCTAAGGAAACATGTAGCCGGCACAGAAAATAGGAGTTACTCACCAGTTTAAAGCCTAAATGCTTCCCATTTCTATTACTGTTTTCCAGTTGCCTTCCCCCAAACTCTTCCTTAAGAATTTGGCCACGAGAACCAAAGACTTTTCTTTCTTCCCATATACCAATCTGGCAAGAAACAGTAAAAATGCAATAGTAAGCAATAATTCATGCTTATTTTCACAACAACCACTTATGATTTCAACTTTGATGTCACACTCAGACTTGGGAAAAATTGCAAAACAAAATGCCAAACTGGAAAATTTTTGCTAAATATTACGAATTTAAATCAAACATGGAAAACCATAATGGATTCACAAGAAGAAAAAAAATCCCAAGATCCAAATATTAGAACTAAAGAACCCATGGTTGGGCCCAATTCCAAGCCACATACAATTTTATTTTATTTTTTGATAAATAATTCCAAGCCACATACAATGAAACACTCAATCAATTCTTGACATGAAGGTCAGACAAACCAAAATTCACAAACTTGGCTTTCAATCAAGATCATTGATAATTAGCTAAGGAGAAGGATACTAAAATGGGAATAATAAAATTCAAGATGCAACCAGCGAATTTGTGAATAATGCTTCACAGAGGAACATTTTGGTCAAAAATAATTGGTAACATATATATCTGCACTGTCAAAAAGAACTGGAGATGGAAAAGGCAATTATCGATTATAATTTATTTGGTTATTTTCTATTGGGTACTCACTACAAAAGTCAGCATCCAAGAAGGTAGCAAGTACACAACACGTGAGGAGCACTTGGGGTCCACTAATGTCTGAACGACTTATTGCCCTTTCTCTATTCTTAGTAAAGAGTTAGAGATAAAGCACTAATAAGCTATCTACACCAATTGCTTCCAACATTTTGTTCTAAGAATCAACATTATTATGATTAAAATTTAGTGTTATATAGAATGCAAATAAAAATAAGCACATCTCTTCCACACTTGATGTTCCCAAGGAATTAAAATTCATGTTACTAATAACATCATGGCATTCCAAACTCTTTTCTACAGCATGGTAGAAACCAAGCAAAGATATCTAATTTTTCTGTCTAGAGTAATAAGAAGCAAAAATCCAGACTCTTGCCGAATATTATGATATAAAGAGAAATGAGTCATTAATCATGGTACTATTAGAAAACAGAAAAATCAGGGTAGAAAGAAAGAAATGGATCACAATTGTCAAGACCCCCTATACTCAAAATAGAACCTACATCTCTGACTATACATCCACAGTATAGGCAAATGCACCTAACAAGAACACAAAGTAAAGACAATCATACCAGACGCAGTACAGCAGTTCTTCCAAACTCATCCCCATTCTCCATTACGTCACGGAGAGCATCAGGAAGAACCTTCCAAAATTCACCAACAAACTCTGAACCCTTTCGCCTACTATTCTGCAAGATGTCATTTGCAAGATATAGGAAGGCGAGTCGCTGCTCAGATGGGGAACAATGAAATTGTCTATCCCATGTTTCAACAACTTGTTTTGCTTTATTCATATGGAAAATACACCAATGTGATAAAGCTTAACCGTGTTAAGGATAGCACCTTTGGTACAAGTGGAATGAATGGAAAAGAAGTAATAAAAGAATATGAAGAGAGGTCAAGTTGTATTTCAAAGATGGTCAGTCATTAATAGTAATTATGATAATGACTAACCAAGGCAAGATATAGGACAAGAAACAACACAACAAATTCTCATAAACCAACTATATTGGCCCAACTTCTTTAAAATCAAATGAAAATTTCATACATATCCCCAGAGGCAGAACAGATATATATTGATAAAGACTTAAATGTATCCATGCCCAGAAAAGAGAAAACATGCACTAAAAGAAAAGACAAAACCAAATACACCATGTAGTGTTAAGGAGAATGTTTATCAATAAACACTAATGAAACACAATGAAAATATTCTTCGAACGAAAAACTACACTTTAAAAAAATAGAATGTTCTACAATTGTAATCCACTTAAAAACAATTTTGGTCCAAAGTGGTACCTTATAAAGATAATTTACCAATGCAACTACACTTTAGTTTAACAACAATGAATGATGTGACTTGTAAGAGAAGGAACCAACAAGTGGGTGTTTAATTGTCATTGTCAATCTAACTCTAAGAAAGAAGGCTGACCCCTTTATAGAAGTAAAAACAGTCAATAAATTTATATTGAACAAAATATGAACAAGAAGAAAGAAAGAAGATATAAAATTTCCAATCCATATAATGTAGTTAAGAGGATACTCTCTATGCTCTGTTGTGAACTGTTGAGCTTGGACAGCTTTTCGATCAAAATCAGTGGATTGAATGTACTTCCCATTGCTTCAGTTAAATGTCAGCCCAACTAATGAAAGACTAGCACAACCTTTGAAGAAAGACCTTAAAACGGGGGGAAAAGGATAAAGAACAAAAGTTAACAGAAGATTCAAGATGGCATATAACAGAATATATCAAAGACAGAAGTACAATATCAGCCAAAAAAACAAAAACCGACAAGTTTGTGGCTGCAACACAACATGATGGACTTTTACACATGAAAACAAAACTTAGCTGCTGCACAGAAAATCAATGTCATAAAGGCAGTTCTATCTTATCCTACTTAGGAAACTAAGAAAAACGTATGAAAGCAAGAGAAAATTAGTTGAACAACTGGAGATACAGAGACTAGATTGAAAAAGAAAGCCTCAGGAACTGTAAGTGTATGTGGATGTACATTTACAAAGAGTAATGTTCCAAAAAACTGCTTTTAAGAGGTTGAACAGATGGATGTGTCATTATCATCTACATGTCATGAAAGCATTTGATATATAGCAACAGAAGTTTTAACCAGCCCACTTGGATACTACTTTGAACCATCAAAATGCAATAATCATAAAACTATCTCCAATACATTAGCAAATCACTGTTATTCAAAGACAGAATTGTCTTTGTAAACAAATGAGAACCGCAATCATCATATTTGGCAAGCCAATTCAAAGAATTTTATGTCGCGGTGCTCTGATTTAATTAAAATTTAATGACCAGAAATTACAATTATTAAGCATCAAAATGAAGCAGGATATAATAGGCTGCCATTGATTAATGAAGCCATCCAAGAGTAGCTATACAATCTTTACCTTGGAATAACGCTTCAATAGCTAGATTCTAACATGAGTTCCTTTCACTTCAATCCAATCTAGACATAAAAAATACCTTTAAAAAAAAGTGAAGATTACATATCCGTTTAATGACACAGAATTGCTGTATTGTTCCACCATTACAGTTATATTAAATGCTACATAGGGCAAAGAAAACATAATCGAACAAAAGAAAAAACAAAACTTAGTAGCAAATTAGATGAAGTAAAACCCTAGGCTGCTTCCGACAGTAACATGAGGCAACAGCAATAATCAAAACTACTGATTAAAAGGAAAAGAGAGGAAACAAACCGGTTAAGGAAAATGCGGTTGAGGTATGAGAGAATCAACGGCGGGTAACGATACTCTGGTAGGTTTCGTCATTCATGAATTTTATGTGATAAACCTCCAATGACCTATATCAAATCTCAAGAATTTTATTTGTTAGTCTTGTTTTTTCTTCAATTAGAACAATTACTAAGAATGCTATTTAGGCCAAAAAAAAAAATCATAGAACAAAAAATAAATAAGCAATTAAAGAAATAAAACTCCAAAGTGAATTAGAAGAGAGAAAGAGAGTTAATGATATGACTGATGTTCCAGGCCAAGTGAAGAGTAGAATGTAGAGATTTGAATTCCAAAAAATTCCTAGTTTAGGGATTTTGACATCCTTGCCAAGGCGGGCACAATCTAAGTAAGCTACGCGATCGAAGGTTTTGTTTGGACTAAAAAAATGGATATCTCCAGTACATTAGATCAAGGGAAATGATCCTGTTTTCCCATATAAGGTGTTCTCATGGATTTTTTTTTTTTCATAAATAAATAAACTAATTAAAACATTTTCCAAAAAAAAAGGCAAAGAAAAAATCTTTTAAAGATGTAGAGTTATGCTAGAATCGCTATAAATACTGCATTTAATTGCTAAAATTGGGTAAACTAAATGATCTTTTTTAAATAAAATTGAAAAACGGCTAATCATTTTTCTTGAGCATATGATCCTTATCTAACCATTTTTCTGTAGTAAATGCTAGCTTAATCTTGAATGCTGTACATCAAACCCCAAACCATCTCACTTCATTTCAGTGATGCAAGAACACAGTACCAACAGCAAAATGAGTTCTTTCTCAAACCTCAACGTTTTCAACCCACGTTCTTGCTCAACTCTACAACTTAGCATTACAATAACAGAATCTTAATTACAGCAAAACCCTCTTCAAATAGCACGGGAGTAAAAGAACCTTCCCAATGATCAACCACTGCCATAAACCCTATTCAAATTAGTACCCACGACAAAAATTTCCAACTATCAACACTACCATAAACCCGCCTCAATTAGCAACATAAATCCTAACATTTCCATTATCAAGAACACTACTATTCCGCCCATTCTTTATCGTTTTTGTTCCACCATTACAGTTATATCAAATGCTACATAGGGCAAAGAAAACATTATCGAACAAAAGAAAAAACAAAACTTAGTAGCAAATTAGATGAAGTAAAACCCTAGGCTGCTTCCGACAGTAACATGAGGCAACAGCAATAATCAAAACTACTGATTAAAAGGAAAAGAGAGGAAACGAACCGGTTAAGGAAAATGCGGTTGAGGTATGAGAGAATCAACGGCGGGTAACGATACTCTGGTAGGTTTCGTCATTCATGGAGGTTTGTGGGCGGAATTGTGGACCTATCGGGGTTCGAAGAATTCAAATTCTTGGTCCTTGGTAATGAAATTCTCAAAGTCGAGAGAGAAAGAGCAGTGAATGGGGGCTGAGGTTTCGGCTCCAGTTAAGAGTTGAACGTGGGGTTTTGAATTCCAGAAAAGTCCTTAGCTTAGGGATTTTGTCATCATTCCGAGTTAGGGAGCAGAATCCGGGAAAGCAATGCCATTGCTTCAGACGACGTCGTTTCAAAGCAAGGTATGGAGGACGGCGTCGTATCCAAGGTCATATTTGGTGTACGAGAAAATAAATTTTCCCTACAGGACATTACAAGCTTTTGGTTTAATTGTTGGTTAAGTTGTAACTTAAAACTTATTTTTTTAATTCTTGTTTTAATTTAAGTATTAGAATTATTTGATAAAATTAATTTAAAATTTATTTTCAATTATTAAATTAACATTTTTTATCTTCATAAATTATAAATAGGGTAAAGAAAGTCAAAGTAACTATGAAAATCGTAAAATAACAAAAAAGATCACAGAGCTAGTTAAAGCAAATGATGATAAAAAAGTAAAATAAAGACATGAATTTAAAAATAAGTTAATTATTTTTATTTATTACTTAAATTTGTTTTTGATTTTAAGTCATACCATTAAGTTGTTTTACTAAACATACTTAATTACTTAAATTAAATTATTAAGTTGTTTCCCAAACACCTACTTAGCATTAACATTCCTAATTACTTTCATTTGAATGATTTGTTTGTATGCATTTTTTTGTTTTTAGTTTTGAAAATAAAAAATAATAATAATTCTTATATAAAATGTCATAAATTTTAAAAGCCTATTTTTAATTTATTTAAAAATTACTAAAAATCTATTTCACAATAGGGATTGAGTAACCACTTATGACAAGTCTCACTTACAAATTTTTATAACTTTTTTATTTTATTTTTATCCTTTTTATAAAATAAAGATTTTTATTGTTGAATTTTTTTTATGACAAAATATAACTTCTATTAAATTAAATCTTTTATTATTAATTTCTTGATTTAATAAATTTAAAATTATAAAAAAATGTATTTTAATTGAATTATGAGATTCATTTTTAATGAATTTCTTTCAAAAAATTTATAACATTTTTATTTTATATTTATCATTTTTATAAAATAAAGATTTTTGTTATTAAATAATTTTGTTATATAATTTATCTTTTTCTTAAATCAAAGTTTTTATCATCGATTCATGTAATAAAATTAAAATTATAAATACAAAACCTATTTTAATTGATTTATAGAAATATATTAAATCAAAATATATTTTTAATTGATTTTTTTTAGAATAAAATTCTTATCTTTAATTATTTAATAAAATAAAATTAGAATTCAATATAAACTAATTAATAAAAACCAAATTTTAATTAAATAGACATTTTTTAAGATGGGAATATTAGATGAAGGTTTGATACCAATTTTTCTTTTTTTTCCTTAGTAAAAGCTATAAATAATTGTTATGTTAATGAGGTATTATGTACCATGCTTAAGTATAACTTAAGCAATATGATATTATCTGATAAGTATAAGCTTAAATTTACAAAAAATAATCTATTTCAGGAGTTATTTTCATTATTAAATGATCAAATTAAATTCAGCGCTAAAACTTAAATTATACATTTTTTCATTTATATTAATTCAACATTTATAATTTAACACTAAGGTTTGCGGTATTTAATTTTCAATTTTATCATATAGTAGATGAGTTTATACTTTTTTTATTTAAGAATTCTTATATATATATATATATATATATATATAACAAAACAAGGTTAATTTAACTAAGAAAAACACCTAAGAGGGGAAGGTGAATTTTGTATTTAAAGCTCTTAAAAAAAAAAAAGTTCTTAAATAAACAAGTAATAGAACAATGAATGTAAAAAAATAAGAATTAGAGAAATTGCAAACACGATATTTATAGTGGTTCAACAATTACTACCTAGGTTCACTCTTTTCGAACTCCTTCTAAACGAGGGTGTCTTTCTTTAAGTTCATCCTCAACATGAAGTTTCAACACTCAAACCTTAATAATATATGGATTTTAAAATACTCAACCTAACACAATAAAGACTTTTAATATAAGATAAACTATGATAAATATAAGGTGTACTATAATGATTTGCAAGTGATGAATTTAATGCACCAAAAAGACAAAAGAATAGAGAGTTAAATACAAGTGTTAGATCTCTCACATGTTTATAGGTTTCTAACCTCCAACACTAAAAAGTGCATCAATAGGCCTTTCTTAATGGAATTCTAGTCAATCGATTGACTAATTATTGAACATTTAATGCATGATAGGTGACTATTAAGAATTCAATCAAACTTTAACCAAGAAAGGGATATCTTTGACCAATAAAGGGTTTCCCTTTACCAGGAAAACAATTATTTTGGAAGATAAAGAAAGTTTTTACACCCCTTAACTGGCCTTGATTGGGAAAGGGCAATTGGTTGATCAATTCCCTAATAGGTTAAGCCCATTCAATCCTACTCTTGACCGATTGGACTTTTTTAGCTCCAAAATCAATTTTTTTTTTTTTTCAATTTTAAGTCTTTTTAACAATTAGGCAACATCCTTGAGTACTTTTTATAAATCAATTTTTAGTAAATTTGACTAAAGTTCTGCATCTATACTCGAGTTTATGAAAGAAATGAACTTTTAAGGCTTAAAATGAGGATAAAGAAAGATGCATGTTTAAATAAAAATCTTAAGTGCACCTAAGTATTTATCTTATGTTGAGTTCATAATCTTGAAAGGTATATATATATATATATATATATAGTTTGAGAATTTTAAAACACATAAATATATAGATTTACCTTATATTCATAAAAAAAATTAAATATAAGATTGTAAAACTTTTTTAATATCTTAAGTAAATCTAAAAATGATTAGGAAAATTACTAAATAGGGTGGGCTGGGGTGAAAATGACTCGGAGGGGTCATCCAATTTGATAATTTTTTGAAGTCCTAATTTTTTTACCATATCAATTTGCCATTTCGATTATAATTTTAAAATACAATTATTTTAGAAAAGTAAGAAGGGGGAAAAAATCATTTGACTTTCATTGTTGCGGTGCCCTTTTCGCCCAAGCCTTCATTTTCTCTTTATCATTGAAGTGTTTTCATAGTCATAAAAGCCATATTTTGCACTTCCATTTTGCTATTATTTTGGTATCGTCTTTGCCTAAACCTTTTTTTTCTCATCATAGTTGAGGTGTCTTCGTTGTTATCGTTGTGTGTCATTTTCGACCTCGTCTTTCTCATCATTTGTCAAATGTTTTTTTTTTTTCATTTATTTTGAGAAATCTTATTTTCTATGATTTTATGGGGGTCATTTTGGGTACCTATTTACATTGATTTGAATTTCTAGGTTTTGACCAACTAAGGTCATGTTTTGTGGTTTACGGTAAGAAGATTGTTGGTATTGGGTTGGTACTATTTAACAGTAGTTATGGAAAGACATTCTTGTAGCATATTCTATATAAGTTTAAAACTTCAAACTTATATAAGTCAAATCTCAAAAATCAATGGAAGTCTAGAACCAAGGCTAAGTCGGGGAGAGAAGCAACGTGAAACATTTATAAGTTAAATTGGAATGAGTTATGTTTGTTTTTGTTTTGTTTTCTCTTTTATTGTTCAAAATAGCTATTTAATTAAAGCTCATACCATTTTTCAGGATATGCAAAATTTTTTTAATGTTTTTATAATTGAACTAGCAAAGTTACTGGTTTATGGTTCATTGGTTCAACTGGTTGTTGAACCGCGATTGAATATGTGACATCATAAATATATAATTAAAATTTTATTAAAAACAAATAATTATAAATTTTAAAATATATAAATAATTAAAAATTTTAATATATTTATTCATCTTCTCTTTTATATTAATAGATAAAATCATGACAATAATAAAATTTACTAATCTATTAATATTTGTAATTCTCTTATCTTAAAAATTATCAATTGTTTGTTTATATTTATTATCTTGAAATTAAATATAGATAAATAAAAATATTTATTATCTAATTTTGGTTGGTTAGGTTTTATTTTTTCCTATAAAATTTATATACTTGTTTAACACGTTCACATACCTATTTAAGAGATTTAATCTTACACCTGTCTAATAAGTTTACATGACATAATTGTCACCGTTTATTTCATGTATTCTTAGAAAAACACTAAAACCCCTTAGAGACCCACTTCCATTGCCACTCTTCTTATTTCTTTCTTATCCCCTTCTCTCCTATCCACCACCACCACTTCTCTGTTTTCCTCCATTCCCTATATTTATTTGTTCTCAAAAAATAAGATAAAAGATGATAAAAGAAATTAACAATTATGATTTAGGGCTAGTTAAAGCAGATAATGGATTTAGGTTCCACGTATTTTGTATAATTGATGTTATGGACATAAAATATGAAAGACAAAAATATTCTTGAAGAAAAAAAAAAAAAAAGTGAATATGTCCGGGAGTCCTATTCTTCTGTACTTTGACTTTTATATATTCTTCATTTTTATTTTATTCTCACTTTTTTACTCTTTCATTTTGATCTCCAAATGCCCACATTTATTTTACCTTTTTATTTTTTTAAATATTTTAATATTTTCCATTTCTATTTTTATTAAAAAAATTGAAAAGAAAAGCACTGACATATTAATAGGCTTTTACTTATATCTTTTAAATTTTTATTTTTCTAATTCAATTTAATTTTATAGTTTATAATTATATAAGTTAAATTTTAAGTAAAAATAAATATTTTCTATAATTTAAATTTATTTTTAGTCTTATTTTTATTTTCTTATTTTATTTTATTATTAATAATATAACATTTTAGTAACATTGTTAAAAAAGTAATCAATAAAACTTTCATTAAAATTTAATATTAAGAATATAATTTTTAAAGTGTAATTTCCATATATTTGAAAAAAAGCAATGTTTATTTTTTATAGATTTTTTTTTTTTGCATATATTTAGCATTTTCATAATAAAAATCATGTTGAAATCATTTAAAAAATAATTTTAATATTTTCATTTTAAATTATATTTTGAAAATAATTAAATTAAAATTCAATTTTTCAAATCAAGATTTTACTTTTACACGAGAATTTAATTTATTTATTTTTATCATTAAAAAAAAAGTAAGGTGATGTAATTTAAATTCATTTTATACGATTTCCATGTTTTTTTTCCTATTTTTGGTATTATGAGAAAAATCATATCTTTTAACTAAAAAAAAAAAACCCGTGTTTTGAACCCTTGACCCTGAGAAAACATGTTTTTCACTGGATTTAATATAATAGGTTACAAAATAAAATAAAAATTATTATTTTGGCCAAGTAGAAAGAAAACCAAGAGCTGAAGCGAAGCCTGACGAGCTCAAACTAGGGAATCGGGGAGCTGGGAAACCTCATCTCTAGATGCACAAGACCCTGGTTTAATTCCAGGACTGGAACACAAACAGACAGATGGGGTGCATTTGCATCCGATCCAGACGGAGGCTACTGTCCTTCCACGTATTTCTCTGGGTATGCTCGATCTTTACTTTCTTTGGCCTCTTTCTTCTCACTATGAGATCCGTCGACCCTTCTATCGGAAACCCGTTTCCCATCAAATCCCTTGAGGGAAATGTGAGTTTTGGAAGCGATATAAAGGGGTGCGCCACGGTCGAAGAAATGGGGGAAATTTTTGTTGGAGGGTTTCGGGAGGAGAACCTCAGAGTCAGAAGGATGATTCAAGATCACTTTGCTTTGCATGGTATATGTGTGCTCAATTTTGATGAAATTTATTTTTTTAGTTTTAGCTTGCTTGCTTTTGGTATTTGTTTGGTAGCTGAGAAAACCAACCGCTCTGCTCAGTTAAGACTAATGCTGCTATGTGGGTTATAAAACACTTAATTGAAGGAGAAATGGTTTTGCATTGATCGTATAGCTTGAGATACTGCACTATGTACTTGAATGTGGTAATTTTGATGGCGTGTTTTATACCAACATGTTCCCTTCTATATTATCCCAGGCCCACAAGCCCTCCCTCTCATATAGATATTGTTCGTTTTGGACCTAATAAACCCTCATGACTTATCACATTTATTTGTAATGCTCCTCTCCCTCTCATGTAGATATTTTTCGCTTTGAGTCTAATAGACCCTCACATCTTTATAACGTGTATGCACGTTTAAGAGAAGATCACTGCATAGTGCTAGAAATTTCTTCCCTTATTCGATGTGGATATATGACCCCCCCATGTAGACACAACATTGTCATTGTGTCCCATGGGATTGTGGGGCTAGACAAATAGACATCCTTTGTAGGATGGGATGATAGAGTCCCACATCGAGGGGTAAATATTATATCCCACATTAGATGGGAGAAGAAGTTTTTGATACTATATATGTGATAAGCTTCTCCTAATTGTATAGACTCATTTTAAAGTCATAAGGATCATTGTACCCAGAGTGGACAATTTCTACCATGGAGGGAGCAGGTCATCACATATTTTGTTTTGGAATCTTTACTATTTCAATGCATATTTGTTCTTTTGTTCTTCAAATTCACATGCATTGCCTATTGCCTACTGCCTACTGTGTTTGCAATAAACTGGATAACTCAAAAACCAGCTTTATAGAAGATAATAACTTATTTAAGAATTTCAGTTTAACAAGAAGATTTATCTTGAAATTATGTTATAACTATGCAAGTGGCTCACTTAAACTCTGTTATCCTTCATTATTTGAGTGAAAGTGCATACCTCCAATGATCACTCTATGACTCCATTACACCAATGATCTGGCACTGCTCTGGGATAAGCAATTTTGAAGTGAAAATTTATCTAATAAGTAATACCAGTTTGATGGCATTCAAAATAATCGAGCTTCTGAGTTTTATGTTTAATAAGCAATAGGAATATGTGGATAACATCAAATGTGTTTTTGGAAATTCAAAGCATGTAAATGTGTTAAAGAGGAAAAGAAGGATAGATCTGATAGACTTTCTTTCCTTGGTTTGACTGGGCTTAATCCAAATTTCTTTTCCACCACTGGTATTTTGTCCCTTTTCTCCTCTTTTTTTTTTTTTTTTTTTTTCTTCCATACTGCTCCTTCATTCTGTTTGTAACGTATAATTGTTAATAGCCAAAACTTGGAAAGATCCGGTGTTCATGTGTCATTTTAAGAGGATTTAATATGCAACTGAAGGTTATGATGAACATTTGATATTGTCTTATCAAATAACATTCATGCATGTGATATTCAGTTCATATACAGGTTGAAATACGTATGCCTCTAAATTCCAAAATTTTGGAGAAGGGTAGTTTTTTTCTTTTAAATACTAGACTATCCTGATCAGGAAGAAGATATTGATGTTCCTGCCACTTTCTACTGTCTTCCTTTTTGAAATTTAAATTTTAGGCTCAGCTTTAGAATGACAAAATGTTTAGGCAGCAGGATCTCCTTTGAAGCATGTGGCAGAGGTTTTTGAAATAAATCATAGGACGACTTGATGCTGGACCACTGGTTTCCTTTTTCAATTTAATTAAATTTTATTTGCATGTCCTTGAAAATTTGGAATATCTCCTGCCAGGAAATTGTTTACACTATTGCATGCTGTGACCAGTTCCTCTCATTCTATTCAAATTTCCTAAGTGCATGTAAACTTGATTGAGTTTTATCTTCTTGATTTGAAGAGTCTACATAGACAGTTTTCTCTTTTGTTATTTTCTTGTCTTTTTAATTTTTATTATCCCCTGTTATGAACATCATCATTAGTATGTGCCTGTCTAAGGGATTTTGACATATTACTTTTGAGAGGGAAACCTGTGCTGTATCAAAAAATACTTGTGAGAGTCACATGCTCACATGTTTGATTTCTGTTTCAGGTGCTTCTAGAGTCCGCGACCTTCCTCCAGTGCATTTCTGTAGTCATGGTTTTGTGCTGGGGAAGGCATCAGAAGCAGGATTTGGCAATGAAATGTACAAGATCTTGACTGCTGCAGCATTGAGTATCATGTTGAACCGGTCCCTGATCATCGGGCAAACCAGGCATATTGGTTCTTTCTCCAGCCTTTCTGTTTTATATTCAAAATTGGCTTTTCTCTATAATGAATTTAGTTATAAACAAATGCTAATTTTGTGTAGCCTTTTTAGATCCAATCTTTTTTATAGTGCTGTACTTTCACATAGAAGAAATGGAATGACAAAACCTCAAATTTTTTTTTTTTTGTTGGTGGGGGGGAATGGGGATGCACCAGAAATAAATGTTAGTTCACGGCTTGGATTGTGTATCCAAGAAAAAGGTTGAAAAAAACACTATATCTTGGATATGTTTTTACCAAATCGACCATGAAAAATGTCTTTCCCTGATCATATTCAAATTTTACTGTAATAAAACAACATAATAGAATCGGGTGCAGACTGAGAGACATAATTTGAAATTAAAGGTAAAGTAGAGCTTTATTTCCACTAATCATTGCTTTAATTCTTTCTATTCAGGGGCAAATTTCCTTTTGGGGATTACATATCCTACACTGATCTTGCCTTTACCCTGAGAGAAGTCAAGCATCTGTGGAGACAGAATGGTTGTGAAGAGAAGTATGGAAGACCTCTGGTTGTGAGAATTGATAATTTTGAGAAGCCAGCACAAACCAATGTCCTTTGTAGCAATTGGAGGGAATGGGAGCAATCTATCATATGGTAAAGTGAGAGAACTTTTTATGACCAACTCTTTTATGATTTACAAGTATCATGAATGATAATTGACCTTAAGCAGGTTCCAAGGTACAACAGATGCTGTGGCAGCTCAATTTTTTCTGAAGAATGTACACCCTGAAATGAGGAAAGCTGCTTCTGATTTATTTGGATCTCCAGAATTTCTTCTGTCTAGGGCTAACATATATGGAGAGCTGATGAGAGTTCTAATATCTCCTTCAGATGATGTTAAAGCAGCAGTGAATTGGGTCCTTGGTGGTGGAGGGGATCCTGATATCTCATTGCACATGAGAATGCTCATGAATAGGTATTCCTGCTAAACAGATGAAAGTAGTGGGTTCCTTTCTTGGGTGACTCATTGAGGTTGATAGAAACTATTTATAGTAATGATTTTATTTCTTCCAAAAATTTGCCTCCTCTTTCTAAATGATCAATGATTCAGTATCAACCTGGAACAAACATAATTTGTTGGAAGAATCAAAATATTTACTACAGATGACTAATATTGCTTGATGAGTTCCTATCAGAAACGTAGAGAAAAAGAGGCAAAAAAAAAAAAAAAAAAAGGAAGAAAAAGAAAAGACTGAAAATATTTGATGAGCACACTTAGAGCATGCAGAATCTTTATTGTGACACCCAAACATAAAATGTAAATAATTTATCTTTTTAAAATTAGTTTTTTCTTTTACATATGAAAAAATTTCTAGCCAACCTATAAATTAAAATTCCCAAGGGTGCACATAGAAGTTGCACAGAAGTGGAATTTGTTTAATTGTATTTTATGTAGAATCTAAAGTGACAAATGCATCCTTGGTGGGAGCCAACAAGGATGATGGATAATAACAAAAATAATAACAAATATTAGAAACTACACCATTTCATGAAAGCATAAAGGACCGTCCATATATTTTGATGAACCTAAATACTATGAAACAGAGACATGTGCAGATGTACTGGGTATACACCAAAGGCTGTGTAAAACATAGTGGAATAGTTAAATTCCCATGGAATGTCTGGATGTGGCTGCTGGAAGGGTGTGACTTCAACTGACTAATGATGCAGGTTCTTATGCCCTTTATATCAGGTCTGTGAGAGCAGTGCAGGCAGCATTGAATTGCATCAGAAAAGCAATGCACAATCTGCATGAGGTGTCTAGACCCAGGGTGGTATTGATTTCAGATACCCCATCTCTTGTAAAAGAGATCACACCAATCGTAGATGAGTTTGCAGAGGTAATTTGTAGTAACTCATATTGCCATGTATGATTTCAAAACATGTCTGTCTTTTAGTTTTAATACGAATGGTTAAATGTTGCAATCTTAATAGCGTCAATATTATAAAATTTTGATTTTGTTAGGCACTTATATCTATATACTCTTAATTGCCTGATCAAGAAGCATTACAGAAATTTGAAGTCAGAAAACTGTTGTGCACTTTAATTTCCTTTATTATTATTAGTTGAGTTGATCCTTTATGACACAAGATCTCAAGTCATGCTTTCTGATTGTGTTCATGGCATATGAAAGATTTCCTTGCCCATTTCCTCCTAATTTAGTTGTAGTTTTCCCAGGTTATTCATTTTGATTATCAACTTTACAAGGGAAACATATCTGCTGAGGTAAATGGGGTGCATAACTTGGACTTCAGAGTGAAGGATTGGGGGCCAGCTCCTAGATGGGTTGCATTTGTGGACTTCTTTCTTGCATCACGTGCAAAGCATGCTGTTGTTTCTGGGGCTCACAGGCGCGTGGGAACTACCTATGCTCAGTTAGTTGCTGCATTAGCTGCAGCAAACAAACTCGGTACTTCTCTAGTTTCTGCTTCTAGATCCCTTTTTGTGATGAAGTTTTTTAATTTTCCTATTTCTTTTTTCAGAGGAGAATACTTCTAGTTCCTGGAACTTTTCCTTCTTCAGCAGCTTCCAGAGTAATTTGTTGGTGGAAGGTTTGGTGACTCAAGTGGGCTGGGGACATGTTTGGAACAGATTTGCTGGCCCATTGAGTTGTCATAGCCAGTCCAATCAATGTGCTCACACACCACTTCTTCCTCCTGCTTGGTGGGATGGACTTTTGCAATCTCCCATTCCACGGGATATCCGCAGGTTGGAAGCCTTTGGAATCAATTTATCTGGTTTGGGTACATTTGATGAAAATCAGCTTCTAACTTTCTGTAATTCAAGGAAAAATATTGTACTGACTCTTCCAATTTCACAAATGTAGTAGTTTAAGCTGCACTTCTCTCCGCATTGCCTCCATTTCTCATGGTATCCGAATTGAATTGCTTCATTCTTCTGATAATGGCATGTGCAAAGTGGATACATACCTCTGTCTTTTTGTATGCAATCGCTCTCTTGTTTTCTTCTCTATATGAGAAATTTCCAATTTTTAAGGTCACAGAATGTAGCAGATTTTCCCCATTTCTTAGATGGAGTCAAGACCATGGAGATGACTGAAGTTTGGAAGCTTGCAGGAATACCTCACAAAATTGGTTACTTTTACCAGGATATGGAAGATGATATATGGAATACATAATGTTGGAAATTTAAATTTCTTTGGATAAAGGATGGTTCTATATTAGGTAGGATGCTCTCTTATCCTTTAGCTGCCTTAAAGGGACCATATTTCCTTGTAATGGATGTTGTATTTGTATGAAAATTTTCCTTTTCAGTATTTAGTCAATGTCAAGAATTGGGATTTGGGATTCTTGTTGATTTTTATTTTCATTCTAGTGTTTGATATTTTTTAGGGGAAAAAATTATGTAAATATTAACAGAAAGTAAGCAAACTTTCAAACCATTCCACAAGAGTTGTTTAGGAAAGAGATTAAAATTTCTAAAATTTTGTGTTCTTTTGAAATGGTAATCTCATGAGATGACTCATCAAACCAAGAGAAGACCCTGCAACACTATGAAAGAATCTTCTATGAAAGGATCCACAATTTTCCCCACGCCTAGTAAAATGGCAAGCCAAATGCTGTAGTGGGGGCTTCTGAAGTGGGGTATGGGTGGGGCTGCGGGACTGGCAAACTCAGCACCCAATGCCCCTCCTCAACCTATTCAACTCTGATCTTCCAATGATGAGCCTGGGCCCATGACCTACAATTATGATGCTGTTGCTTCAATTAACAGATATAAATTAGCTCCTCAATCACACCAAAAAAAAAAAAAAAAAAAAACACAGAAGAGACCCCCGCCCATAATCCAATTGAACAAATCTTAAACATAAGACCCTAGTCTTATCAATATCGAACAACTTTAAACTTGAAATGAAACTATATGGTTGTGATATTGATAAACTTGGTCCATCTGGGGTTGCCTGAGCAAAAGGGTAAGTGGTCAGTTATGCCATATCACCGAAACTGGAGGGAGGTTGGTTAATGCAACAGAGTGCGCACCACACACGCTTTCAACTTTTGAAACAATGCCAAATATGAAAATAAATGATAATAATAATAATAGTAACAATATGATTATTTTGCTGCAAATAAATGATTACGTGTGACATCAGATCAGGATCAGACAAAGTTGAAGATTCTGTATGAAAGCGTGTGTTCGCAGCTTCTTATTGTTCTTGGGAAGCGTGCTATATATTCCTCCTCTCACGCGCATTTCCGAGCAACCCAAGAAACAAACCCGACTCATTTTTTCAATTTCATCGTATGGTTTCTGGTAATGCCAATCGTGGAACCAATGGAGTATTGTCGCTGCTTTGGTTTTAGGAAGGGGAGGAAATACCGAGGCAGCGACAGTATGCAAAAATTACAGCCATCCAGGACCTCCACCGACCCTGAACTGCCTTCAGGTCTTTGTTCTTTTATTTCTTCTTTCTTTGTTTGATTCATCTGATGTGGTTCTTGGGTTTTCCCTTTCTATGAATTTTGAAATTGGGTTCTTCGCTAATTCTTGTTTTGTATGATACCAATAATCTTATTCACTGGAAATTGGAGGATGGTGAAAAATCAGGATTAGGATGATTCCACATACATAATCACAATCTGGCAACCATACCTCAATTGGGTTGTTAGGTATTTAATGGCCATCTTTATTTTGTTGTTTTGGTTTTTCTTTTCCCAATTGTCATTACAGTAATTATTGGGATTGAAATGTTTAGGATATTGGGATGTTGGATTTTTCAATCGCAGCTACTTCTCCTTTGAACTAGATATGAAGTAGAAGATAGAATTAGCAATGTGAAAGAAGTCGCTTAAAACTGACCCTCATCTTAGTACTTCATCTAAAGTTGAGGGAAGGACAGTATTCTTAACTTGGATTTGGATTCAGTTGGTGAAACTTAAGTACTGCAATTGACCAGGCATGGAAGACCACATTGATTGTGAACTTACTGCACTAACATTATTAGAACTGGGATGCCCCATTTTCACTTGGAATAAACAAATACAAATAAAATTTGTGTCTGTAATTGTCATGGATTGACGTTTAGCCTCTTTTCTATGGTAGTTCATCAGCATTCAAGAAAACAAGATTGGGGTCCAAGAGTATAATCTTCTGGCAATTGGGTGGTCAGCCCAAAACTGCATAGCACATGGATGTGGAGCAGTTAAGTCCAGTTTCCGAGAAATAATTGGACATAATTAAGAAAATGCTTTGTAGTTGCATGTGGATATTCACTTGCAGATTAATGATTGAGCATTTTGGACTTTTGGAAAGAGTGGAGAGAACAGAACTCATTAGAGTTGTCATGATAATTGAGTTAGCTTTACATATTCAGGAACGAGAAATTTTATTTACCTAGCAAGTATCGGGTAAAATGATTTATTGATATTGGATTTGATAAATATCAATGCAATGAACTGTTTCAAGACCAACCCCAATTGCTTTTTGAATTGATCCCCATCAGAACAAAATTAACTTGATTGATACATGTACCTACTAATTCGACATAGATCCAAGATATTTCATTGAATCATGTCATCCATGATTGAGTCAATCTCCCTGGGACATTCTTGAGCAAAGAGCAATATGAAAGTTGTTAAACAACTTCAGTTGTGAAGAAACGGTGAAATGAGCCAGGATCTTTTGCTACATAGTCCCTCTCAATTCCACTGATAAATTGTTGCAAAAAAAGTAAACTTGTGTTCCAACCATATTCCTACTTCTTTTGCCTGTTCATGCCTGGACTGACTAAAAATTTCTCCAGGTTGTGTGGCAAACATTGAAAAACTGTTTCTCCCTCTTTTACATTGGATAGAAAGGACCCAGAGAAATTTCTGCTGTCTGTGAAGTTACTTTGCCTATAAAGAGGTGACAGAGTGTTTTTGTCCCTTCCCTTTTCAGCAGTCATCACTTGCTTGGGCTTGTTGCCTTGGTGATGTTGAGTTTCAGTTCGTTGATGCCTAATTGTGCTTCTATGTCAGCTTATCGAACATTTTGATACAAGTTGAGAGATCACACAATCCATAGGACACAAATATGAGATATATGACGCCATAAAGGAATTGGAAACTCTAGCAAAGATAACAGCAATTTTAAGATAACAATTCACTGATAGGGAAAATAAAAAATTCAAGAGCCTGTTCTTACTTACTATGAAAAATGTTTTATGCCCCCATAAACTAGTCCAATGGCTAGTCTGTGATCTTTGAACTTTCAGACTTGGTGAACTGAAACATTTAGGAAACTGACTGAAAGCAATATATCATCATAATAGTCACCTACTTAGGCTGACTAGCATACCGCTTCGCCTTATTTAAAATTTTGAATTTTGAACTTTAAATGCAGATATGTACCAGCATAAAGTAGTTCATTTCTTTAATTATGAAACTACGTTTGGTGTTTAATGGGTTGGAATCAGTGCAGGATCAAAACCAGAAGCATCAGTTGCAACAGATGGGGTTGCGGGTAACAAGACTCGTACATTCACATTCCGAGAACTTGCAACTGCAACAAACAATTTTAGGCAAGAGTCCCTTATAGGGGAAGGTGGATTTGGGACTGTTTATAAAGGGAAAATCGAAGGACTGGATCAGGTAAAATTTTCTTTCATCACTAATCTTTTGGTTGCACTTTAAACTTTTGTTGTAGGGACCGCACATTCTTTTGTGTCCTATAATAATAATCATAAGGGATTTACTAGATTCTTTTCATTCCTTTTATCAGGTTGTAGCTGTTAAAATGCTAAATAAGAGTGGGCTCCAAGGGAATAAGGAATTTTTGGTAGAAGTTCTGATGCTTTCTCTCCTGTGCCACCCAAACCTTGTCAATATGATAGGTTACTGTGCTGAAGGGGACCAGCGCCTTCTCGTCTATGAATTCTTGCCTTTAGGATCCTTGGAACGTCACCTCCATGGTAGTATTTTCCGTTTCATTATTCCTGAATTTACTAAATATACTTTGGTTTCTCTCTTGTTTCATGAAGAAGAAGAAAAAAAAAACTCTAGAAAGGATAATAAATCATTTATGTCAGTCCAGGTTTCATGAAGGAAAGCAATCTAAAAAGGGTAGTCAATGAATACTATCATTTTTGAAGTTCAGTATAGATTTCAATTTTTTAGTTAAAGACACTAGATTTCCATGATTTCCACACCTGAAACAAGTTCTTAACAATATTACAAAACTAAGATTAATTTTGGTCTGTACTCCCTTCTTTATTTTGTGGTGGAGGTGGGGTGACTCAAGCTCCTTGGTGCCAATCATAAACGGAACTGACCAACAAATGAAATCATCTCCATTTCTTGTATGCATCATTCTCTGTTATTTGAAGCCTTTTTTCGGGCCTCTAGTTAAGCATGGGAATAAAGGGTATGCTGTGTGATAAAAATTTGACCTGATTGAAGTTAGTTTCAGTTGAAAACTTGTGTTTCTTTGATACATAATTTGTGGAAACATTTTCACTTTATCTCGGTTAATCATTTGTATCTTCATCGATAGTTTAGCGTGGCAACATGTTGAACAATATTTTTGACTTCTTTCCAGGTCTAATTTACACTAAGTAACCACCTCTCTGGACCTTTTTATAGTTAGAAGAGTGGGAACTATGGTGGAAAAACAATACTTGAAGTAGACCCCAGTTTGCAAATGATTCTTCCTAGTAAAATATGATTCCCCAGTATGCTTGATTAATAATTTTATGTTGGGATTTCTGAAAACAGAAATTCCAGTATAAATAATGAATGAGAAAAATGGAAATGCACTATTCCATCTCAAATGCTGCCCTCTGTTACTGCAACCAATGTTCTAAAGAAAGGCAGTATTAAATTTTGGTGCAAGTGATCCTTGTGGGGGTTCCCCATTCAGTGATGATAGTGATATTGACAAGATGCCGTCTTCACGGGGTAATCTATAGATCTAATATTTAAGTTCTTGTCGACATGCTGAATAGTGAAAGCGCTCTCAAATTTTGTGTCTTCATATGCTTATATTTCTGTCACTCTGGGAATCCTTACTGTTGGAAGGAGATTGTCAAGGCTTCATTCTAGCTTTTAATTTTCAATTGCTCAAACCATACACATAATTGTGTTATCAATGATCTTGAGGTGCTTGTGCAGATCTTCCCCCGGATAAGGAGCCATTGGATTGGAACACAAGGATGAAGATAGCATGTGGTGCAGCCAAAGGATTGAGCTACCTTCACCATGAAGCGCAGCCTCCTGTCATATACAGAGACCTAAAATCATCTAACATTTTGTTGGATGAGGGTTTCTATCCAAAACTGTCTGATTTTGGGTTCGCTAAGTTCGGTCCAGTTGAAGATAAGTCCCATGTCTCGACCAGGGTGATGGGCACCCATGGTTACTGTGCTCCTGAGTATGCCACAACCGGGAAACTAACAGTGAAGTCTGACACATATAGTTTTGGGGTAGTTTTATTGGAGCTGATCACTGGACAATTTGCAATAGATCCCACCCGTGGCCATGGAAAAAAGATGCTTGTTGATAGGGTAAATCCCCCTTATATGTCTTCTCAATTAGACCAAATCTTAAGTGAATAACATCTCTAAAGTGGCTACATGGTGAAGCTGAGTAGCAGCGACAGTTGCAAGTATGCAACACAACCCATTCCATTCCTGGATAGTTTAATTCACAAGAATTTATTTTACTTGTGTGTAATCATAATTAAATGACTTAAATTTTGTATTTGTAGCTAATGGGTGTTGTTAATTTTTCTTGTTTCCTTTTCTGTTTGCAGGTACTCCCCATATTAAAAGACCCCAAGAACTATCCCCGGTTGGCAGATCCACGGCTGAAGGGCCAGTTCCCAGAGTCTGCTCTACACCACGCTATAGAGCTGGCATCCATGTGTGTCCGGGAAAATGCTAATGCCCGTCCCCTAATGAAAGAAGTGGTGCTTGCTTTGGATTACTTGGTGGCCCATCCCTATGATCCCAACGCAGACAAGGATTCGAGGAAGAGAGGAGTAAGGACATCTGAGAATGGGGCAGATTTGAAAGGCCCTGAGAAGGATACAATAGAAGTGGGGAAGAAGTTGAACAGCACCATAGATCGGGAGCAAGCAGTTGCAGAGGCCAAGAAGTGGGGGGAGAGTTGGAGAGACATGAAAGAAAAAGGGCAGAGTAGTAGTTGTAATAGCTAATAGAGTTTCACAGTTCCCACCTTTCCATTCTCATCTGTCACTTTTCGAATTCTTGGACAGAAAAAGGGTAAAAACGCAAATTTGTCCATGACAGAAGAATCCAAAAGCTTAAAAATTGTGAAGGAAGAAGAGAACTTGGGAGCGGAATAAATGACTGTAAAAATGGATCTGGTAAGCCTAAATATATCGACTTTGTACACAAAATTTTGCTCTGCTATTTTAAAATGAGGTGACATTTGTCCAATGCACTGAACATTAACATTCAAGATGGGGCAGATGTGGTTGGGCTGGAGAACCATTGAGGTCCATGGAACTACATCTTCTCAAATTTAAGTCCCCCCATCGGCCATTATTTTTGTTACACAAATTACTTCTCCTCTGCAGAAATGTTGAAGGACTAGGGCTCATCCTCCAGAGGAGGAGGATTTATGGTTCCAACTGGGTTCATGATCATCACATTCCCTATATTTTCTCAAGTTTTGTATTTCTCTCAAACACAAAATGTGGTCGCTTAAAAGGGCTCATTTTTCACCGAACAAAATCATAATCCACACATAAAAAAAATGCAAGGTCCTACCGGGAGTCGAACCCAGGTCGCTGGATTCAAAGTCCAGAGTGCTAACCACTACACCATAGAACCGTTTGCGAAGTTGTGCCAGAAGTAACAAATTTAACCTAGTAGACCCACCTACAAACGACCAATTCAATGTCGGTTAGCTGGTGCCGGCACATCATATTTGATATTTTCCAAAGGAAGAAGAGCATTGAATAGATCTGTACAACTTGTAAGAGAAAGAGCTTTGAGCGTTTGTTGGATGCTTGAGAATTGCAAATTCAAAATTAATATATTCGTTATTCACCTTTTGTCACCTCCCATCTTCATCCTTTGATTCCATTTGGCCACCCTCCACCCTACATGTCTCACGAGTCAACCCTCAAAACAACAATACCAATTATTACCCCATTCAACTTTATTCAAAGCTTACTACTATATTCATATTTCATACCACTCATCTCCACTAATATATCTAACTTTGAATGCAATATGGCCATTAAAAATTGAAAAACTCTCCCTCTTTTTCTTCCACTCTTAATCATGGCTTGTCACCTCCATTCCATTACCGACCAAGAGGAAAAAAGGGCATGTAAAATTAATAAAATAACCTCACATTCATAAATCTAATCCTCCTCATATTTTAATCTAAAAAATAATAGGAGAATTATCTTTTGGGGGTAGATGGCCCCAAATTAACAAAAAATGATATGAAATAGTAATAGACAAATATACCCTTTAAGAACACATATAAAATATTTTATAAAATTAAGTTAAATAATTTTTTTTTTCAAAAATACTAAATTAAATAAAAGTAGTTTTCAAAAATATTAAATTAAATATTTTTTTTCAAAAATATTAAATTAATTTTTTTTTCAAATATAT
This sequence comes from Vitis riparia, assembly GCF_004353265.1. NCBI lineage: Eukaryota > Viridiplantae > Streptophyta > Magnoliopsida > Vitales > Vitaceae > Vitis > Vitis riparia. Next base: position 5,064,591 of record NC_048444.1, read on the forward strand.
TAAATTATTTTAAAATTTTTAAAAAATATTAAATTAAATAAAAGTATTTTAAAAATATTAAATTACATAAAAGTATTTTTAAAAAATATTAAATTAAATAAAAGTATTTTTTAAAAATATTAATTTTTTTCTCAAAATCAACAAAGGGCATTTTTGGAAATACTGAAGGATGATATCCTTCAACTCAATTTCCATACTTTCATTGGGTCTTGGGCTCAATTTCAAGAGTTACGTGGACCTTTTGTTAATTTGAGAGTCCATCTACCCCAAAACATAATTCTCCCAAAAATAATTTATGTTAAAGATCGGTTAATTTAAGGACATTTATATTAAATATCCGTTGATTTAAGGGTATTTATGTTAAAAATCGGTTACGGGTTATTTTTACTATTTGGATTATTTCTTCATTTCAATAGATTAATTTTATGTTTATTATTTTTTTAAGCATGGCAAGGCTTTGATAGTATTAGTAAATAAATGAGAGTGGCATAACGGTAAATAGTTGGATGAAGAAGGGGGATTGAAAAAGGTGGAGCGGCGAGCCGGTGGGCGATCCAAGTTGGGGGGGGGGGAAGGCAAAGCGGTCACCCCACTAAAATTGGTCTGCTCAGAAAACATACCAATAACAATCCGCCACGTCGCCAAGACCACCTGTAAAGGTGCACCTCCTCATCGCACCCAGACAACCCCAGTGAGAATCTCAAATCTCTGTTTCGTGAAAAGGAAAGCGTGGACAAACCAAAACCCTTTCCCCTCCACTACCTCCTCATGGCATGTCGGCGCAAGAAAACTCGCCAATCGCTCCACCCCGCCGGCGACGCCCTGTGATCGTCGTAGGTCGCCGGCATCTCACGTTTCTAATTTAGGTCCGTGCCAGTGAAGCCTAAGCCCTAGAACAGCTATTCCGCAGTTGTTTTTCTTGTTTCATAGTTGGAATTTCATACTCGCGATCTCAAGCTGGCTGCGAGAATCAAGGGTGGGAGTAGGAGTGAGAGTGAGAGAAAGATGTATGTGGTTCCTCCTCCACAGGGGACGGATCCGGGTTCTGGATCCACAAGTGGTTCGGATTCTTTACGAACTTACCAGACCTGGAAAGGCAGCAATGTAAGCCCAGCTCCTTTGCTTTCTTTTCAAGTTTTCTCCATTTTTTATGTCCAGAAGGAGAATTTTGGTCCTTGATATTTTTTCTTATATTCTTGTGCATTTATTGCTTTTTTCTTTTTCTTTTTTTTTTCTTTTTTAAAATTTGTGCTCAAATTATGCATGGTGTTTTGTTAATTTTTATATTAGAGTCGTCTAATAGGTTCATAGTATAATGTTGTTTATTAATGTAAGTAGCTTCAAACTTTCTGGGTTTATTAATTTTAGTATTAGGAATATATAATTCGTTCAGGTCAAACTCCGGCATGTCAGTGTAAATGGTTTAAAATGATTTCTATTTTATTTTCCGAACAATATGTTTAACATTTTTAGTTAGCAAATCAAACTTTTTCTATCATTTATGAAAGTAAGTTTGCAATCAGCATGGAATCCTGAGTGTTTGGGCAATGAGGAAAAATCCTGAATTTGTAAATGCAACAAGAGTGTATCGGTTGATTTGCTTGGAAATATGCTATATTAAAGCTAGGGGTGCATTTAGGACTTGAACCTGGAACCTCTCACAAGCTCTCAACCAACCCTTTACCACTTGAGCCAGATGGGTAGCATTTTGTAAATACTCATGTAGTGTTCTGATGTTCACAATCTTAATGCCACATTATGGTTGTTTGGGTTTGGTGGACTGGCAACATGTGCCTTGTTGGGTTTTTTGAAATATTCTTCCGGAACAAGTGTTTGTGATTTAGTATTTTCTCTGTGAGGTATACTTGTGTCGCAGTTGACCATCTCATCCTTGTTAGGGTCTTCTAGTACACTAAATCTTCTCCTCATAGCTGCCCCTTTTATTTGGCGTCCTTTTCTTTGTGCATGTGTTTTTGGGGTTTGTTTTTTACCTGTTTGGAGGGTGGTGGGGATGTTACACATGGGCAAAACGTCAAAACATCTCAATTATTTCCTTCCTTCATTTCATATGGAGCTGCTAGACCCATAATTTTATTGAATTTATTAATTTCATCTTGTGATCTTACTAGCTTTGCCCATCAACCTCAACTACAAAAATATTTTGCTAATTCTATTTTCTAAGTTTTCCCACATTACGGTTTCTAGAATGTAGCTGCATTTGTAGTCTTAATGACCAAAGAGAGCATAATTATTTTTGTTAATTATGAACAACTCTGTTTCAATTAAAACAAATAAATAGCGTAAGACTTGAAAGCACGGATTTTGAATACTCAGCATGCTTTTCGAGTGAAAAGGTATGTGGGGAGTCACTTTTAGTTTACTTTTGTCTGGCATTAAAGTATCTTAGACATTTAAGGTTTGAATTCATTATGTGGAAATGATAATGAGTGTTTTTATTTCCATGCTTGGGACGTCACCGTCTGTTTCATTACTTGTCTGCAGATATTTTTTCTTCAGGGGAGGCTTATATTTGGACCCGATGTTAGATCTCTGGGGCTGACCATATTCCTTATTGTCGCCCCTGTCACGGTTTTCTGTGTCTTTGTTGCCAGAAAACTGATGGATGATTATCCTCACCACTTGGGAATATCAATAATGGTTGTTGCTGTTGTATTCACTTTTTATGTTTGAGTTCTCCTTTCCTATCTTTAGCTGTTAGAGATTTTATGTTTTTCTCTTACATTTTTTTGTTCCAATTTTGACTGGTGAAGGTAGCTTCCACAATGGCTTATTATTTAGTTTTACTAATGAAAACATATCTTGTGCATGGCTTTCTTATTGGGTATGAACAACTAACTGAGACTAGAAGTTGTCAAAAGTGTTTTAACCCATGTAAAAGGACACTGCAGCTCCACTTCAAATGTGCTATATCTGGACCTGATGTAAGATCTCTGGTGGGGAAACATTAAGTACTATCAGTTATTAATGCTGTAAAGTTCTTTTGTGAAGTAACTAAGTCTATTACAAAAGTACATATGGATGTTATTAGAATTTCAGAGGCCAAGGTGTTGGATATCCTTGTGCCAAGATGAGAGGAATTCAACTGATAAGGTGGGCATATTCAAGGAAAATCAATGGCTGCACTCATGGGTGTGAGCCATTTAAGAGAATTTCTGTAGTGACTAGATTGCTTGGAGGGGAAGAGAGATATTGTAGTGGTGGTCGTGGAATGAATTTGAAACGTTATTATTTATTCACTTTATAAAAATTGGCAACATTTAGTTCTTGTGGGTTCACTACCTAAGTGCATTCAATTTTGGTGTGGTTTGTTCAATTTACCCCTTTTTTTATTTTAGGAATTCTAAACCTTAGTTCCTTTAACTGTAGGACGGGGTTGTCCACTCTCTTGAGAGCATATTGACATCGCTTTACAAACATGGGTTTCATTTGGTTGACATTGATTGGAGATCATGATCGTGTAGTTTGTTGTATATAATATTAGTTAGCTTGTGCATGTGTGCTTGATGGGGGTTTGAGTTGGTGATTTTTTTTTTCCTGGTGAATCCCATCCAGGAAAGTGAGCTGCTCTAAGGAAGATTCTAACAATGATCATGGACAACCTGGACTCCAGGAAGTTGGATATACTCACCTGGTGCCCTTTTTTATTTTTATACTTTTAAGCAATGTCAATGACCTTTCTTCTTCAAAATGTTCATTCTCCATTTTTATTTGTCCAAGTGTTTTTACTCGATTTGGGGTGTGACAAATCGTGTCTGTATAGGTGCACATTTGGTTGATAACTAATTGAGAAGGCAATTGACATGACCAGCAATTGCTTTCTGATATCCAGTATATGGAAGAAGCTGACATTTACTTGATGGAGACAGAAACCGCAAATTACTCCGTATGATAATGTTGGAGGACAACTGGGATGCATTTGTTTGCCCACCTTTTTGGAGCATGGCAGTCCTCATATACATTGATCCCGATGTCAAAATTATAGTCAATCCATGCATCTGTGATGTTGATTTGGTCATTTTATACAATTATCAAATACTTAAAAAATTGTCAACTGTATATCTGGCATAGCAATATGGACATGAAATGCCCAGATTAACAACTAGGATGCATTGTGATTTGCCCGTTTCTTTGGATGGTAGATTGCCAAGGGAGAGGGCTGCTTACTATAAAAGAGTAGTGTGCCAAAATACTTCCCAGTTGCCATTATCCCTCAACAGTAGCACAGGCAAATTTGTCTCTAAGTTGAGCATGAATAACCTTCCCCATCCATGTTTATGAATTTTGTATGTGGACCTCTTAGAGAAATATTAATAAAATATAATATGATATCGAGTCTCAGCTGATAGAGATGTTCAATTTCTCAGGTTTTAGTTCTTCTCCTGCTAACCTCTGGAAGAGATCCTGGTATAATTCCTCGCAATGCCCACCCTCCAGAGCCTGAAGGTTATGATGGAAGTGCAGAAGGTGTTGGTGGCCAAACACCACAGTTACGTCTGCCTCGCATTAAAGAAGTAGAGGTCAATGGGGTCACTGTCAAGATCAAGTATTGTGATACCTGCATGCTTTATAGACCTCCTCGCTGCTCACACTGTTCCATATGTAATAACTGCGTCGAACGATTTGATCACCACTGCCCTTGGGTTGGGCAGTGTATTGGACTGGTAAGAGATACATTATTTTAGACCTTATGACATATTGGATGTATAGCCTATATCCAAAGAAGTAACATTTACAAAACTCAACACCATTCATGGGGTGGGTAGTGACTCATTATACCATGGATGGGGATATGATGGTTATATCTGTGCATTTATTGTTTTCATGATGGTGTGCATTAAGAAATTCCTCTTCATACTGAGGATGATAATTAACTGAAGAGTGATAATTGACCCCATCAAAAAGGAGAAAGTTGATGAAATGGGCTCAAGCTGCTGTGCTTGATGGTATGCATAAAATAGAGTGCTCTAAATTGTATCAAGGAGACTTTGGAGCAGGAAAAAAAAAAAAAAGAAATGCTTTATTTCAAGTTAGTCTAATTCTTGAATTACCTCTAGCTCCTATGTGCTTGAACCCATCTGGACATGGTTGCTAGTCTGTACTGAAAAGAAGCATGTTTTGACTTGATGAAAAATCCAAGTGTCACTAACAGATGCAGAATTTCTGGCTATTAAGTTTCTTATAGTTGACATTACCTAAAATACTTAGTGTGGAAGATTTATTACTGTTGATTTGACGAATTTTCCAGTTGTCATCTTCACCAACATGATAGGAATGATGCATGTGCTTGAATTTGTGGGCAATGCATGAATCTGAACACTTTCACAATTCTGGGTGCAGCGTAATTATCGATTTTTCTTCATGTTTGTCTTCTCGACGACTCTTCTTTGTATATATGTGTTTGGGTTCTGCTGGGTCTATATTAAGAGGATCATGGATTCAGAGGAGACAACGATTTGGAAAGCAATGATCAAGACCCCCGCCTCCATTGTGCTAATAGTTTACACCTTCATATCAGTGTGGTTTGTCGGTGGCCTAACTGCATTCCATTTATATCTGATCAGTACAAATCAGGTAACGGGCTCATCTTCCTAATGCTATGATCCTGTAGCCAAAATTTTAGGTCAAAATATTGTGCCTAACAGCAGAATTTTCCTTCTCTATTCCATTCTTTTGCAGACTACCTATGAGAATTTCAGATACCGATATGATCGACGAGCCAACCCCTACAACAAAGGAGTGGTGCAGAACTTCAAGGAGATATTTTGCACCAGCATTTCCCCATCTAAAAACAATTTCAGGGCAAAGGTACCAAAGGAACCTGGATTACCAGGTAGATCAGTGGGTGGGGGTTTTATCAGCCCAAACATGGGGAAAGCTGTGGAAGACATTGAAATGGGCAGAAAAGCAGCAGCATGGGGAGATGTGGGTGCTGGGCCAGATCATTGTGAAGGGCAAATTTACAACAACGACAGCCTGAACGTTAAGGATAATGGTGGTTTAGGTGAAATATCCCCGGATGTAAGGACTACAATAGAGGACATGGGGGAGCTAGGTGGTGGAGTACATCCCAGGCGTTCCAGTTGGGGAAGGAAAAGTGGAAGCTGGGAAATGTCACCTGAAGTTCTGGCTTTGGCAGCTAGAGTGGGAGAACCCAACCGGGTGGGTGGGAGTAGCAGTGGCAGCTTGATGTCTGGTAACCGGAATGCAGACCCAAAGCTGTGACAGATAACCAGAAATATGAAGAATTGTTAGGGAATGAATGGGTTAACTGAGGTATATCCTGGTCATTCAACTTCCACGCTATGTTCTGTGCATTATGCTTTTTAACTTTTGGGGTGGATGTGGGGGGAGTTTGATCCTTGCTTGGTGGGGTGTCCTAGAGTGTGGTTTGGGCTTCGTGTTTTTAGAAAGGAGTGGTATGTTGGTGTTATGAGAGTTTTCTATTGTCAAAATCCTGATTTTGTATCTGTACTTTGTGGAATTAGTTAGTGTCTGATTGCTCTGTCTCTCTGTCTAGATCTTCCTGGTTAGGCTACTCATGGGGCCATGGTGTTTTACCAGCTGTCGAGTGAGTTAGGGAGACCCTGGACTCCTGGTACAATTACTGACTGGACCAGGCAACCTTTGGGGTTGGGTCTAATCCTGCCCAAACCATAACCTGCCATTTCCGGTTGGAACTTAAAAAAAAAAAAATATATATGACAGGTGGCTGTTTATGATTGGGTTAGGATTGAGTAGTTTTTAAAAGAGGCAGAATGTAGTTAAGACTTTCTGCCGTCGCTGGGGACCTACTCGTTACCACTCCTAATTGAAAACAAGTTGGACAAAACAATCATACGAAGCCCCTCTGTTCTAGCCAATGTTTTCAGAACCGGACCGGTCATTGAACCGGAAAAGTTACCGGTTCACGGTTCACTGGTCGGACCGGTGGTCGAACCGGTGACGTCATAAATATATATTTTTATATATTATTAAAATTTTTTAAAAATATAATTTATAATATTATTTTTTTTATATTTTTATTAATAGATTAAATATAATTTAAAATAAAATAATTAAAATTAGATTTTTTTTTAATAATGAACCTTAACAATTTAAATTAAATATATATTATCAAATACTATCATAGTCCAAATGTAGCATGCATTGAACTCAAGGCACAGTTTTGATTTAATAAAAATTAAGATGAATTATTAATAATTAATAATTATTTATACGGAGGAATTCTCTCACCGGAGGCAAAGAAGCCCTTTTCAGTTTTCTCTGAAGGTGCCCTCCAGACGACACAATCCCTAAAAGTAAAAGGTAAAAAGCCCTACTTTCCTCTGCCACTCTCAATCCTCGCAATTACTAATCTAATCATGTTTTTGATTTTTTTTTCTTTGCAACCCCTGTTTGATTCCCAAGAAAATCCATCCCCCATTTGATTTCCGGGAAAATTCATCCTCGTTTGATTTCCGAGAAAATCCGTTCAAAACCCCCAAGGAAAACCAACAAAATTGCTATTTTTTTTGCTCCTTGTGTTTTCCGGATCTGTTCTAGGGGTCTCTTTGCTTTTATGCTAATGGATTTAAATTTCACAAACCCTAACTCCATGATTTTTGAGAAATATCGCCAAAATTTTTCGATATTTCAAACACTGCCGGCGACAATGGGAGCAGCCGCGAGGAAGGGGGGTTGAGTGGCCGGCGACGGGGCTTTGCAGCGTTTTGGGGAAGGGCTTTCCAACGCGCGGGGGCTGCTGCCAGAGGGACGACGCTCCAGTGACCGGCGAACATGGGAACAGCCGCGCGGATGCTGGGAGGAAAAAAAAGAAAAAGAAAAAAAAAGATTGATTCGGACGGTTCGGAGGGAACCGGCCGGTTCGTCCGGTTCGGCGGTCCGATCGCCGGTTCAGCCGGTTCGATTTCGGCTCAACCTCTTTACGGGCCAAATGGCTGGATCGGACCGGAATGGTGACCGGTCGACGGTCGGGTTTTTAAAACATTGGTTCTAGCCACATGGTGGAGGGATTTGGAAAAAATTCAGTAATTTTTTAAAAAAAATATATTTTGAAAATATTTAATTCTCTTTTGAAGAGAAACTTTAGTATAAAGGAGAGAATGAAAATGGGGAGTGGAATTTGGAATCCCATGCGTTTCTATTTAGATACAGAATATGAAATGAAAATATATTAGAATACATGTGATTTATTTTCTTTATTCATCCAGCAATTTGCAGTGGGGCCTATTATTCTACTCAACCCCCATGATGTACTTGTTCGATCATCAATGCCCAACTTACCTCTCCTCTTTTGAATTTCCAAAATCTCAGTGCCCAACTCACTTTTCCTTGCCACCCACCATCAGATTTGTTTATCTAATTTTTGTTTTTGAAAATAATTCATAATTAATTTTAAGAATTGTTTTTGAATACTTACCTGACTTTTTTTAAAAAAAAAATTAAATAATAAAAAAATTGTTTTCAAAATAATTTGCAAACACAATGTTTTTTGGAAATAAATTTCTAAAATATAAATGGGAATGAGGTTTTCATTTTAATGACTAAATTTGAGAATTTGAGAATTTCATAAATTTTTTTATTGTAGTATTTTACTATTTTGAAAATCATTTAAATATTAACATAAGTATTTAAATAAGAATCCTCCACCTATGCTTACGAAAGACTGAATTTTTTTGACACTTGAATTGTTTGGATCGAAGGGTCCACTGAGTGACACTTGTACAGAACCACACAATTCAAAAAAGATTTTCCAATATTTGCAGAAACGGAAATGGGCCCAAGAAGAAGTCCAGTAATTGATGAGGAGGCCCAAGGAATGCAGCAAACCTACCGTCCCGCCAAGTGGGCCACTGCACCAAGATGTGTCCACATCAACCCCGTCCATTTAGGTATTTGAGACAACAGGGGTAAAACTGTCATCATATAAGTTCCTAACTAACTTTTACCAAGGGCATAACGGGCATGCCTGGACACACGTCAGAATCCAATTGGGTGGATCAGAAGAGTCAGAGGAGAGAGATGTAACTGTCGAGTCAAAGATGTCGAAAAACCCACTGGGCTGTTTCTGCAGTTGGAAGAAAATAGAACAGCATAATGAAAAGACGAAAATACCCCTATGGATGAAAGAGAGAGGCCATTTTCCTGGAAAAGTGTGCAGTAATCGGAAAGCGTGAGTTAAAACAGAGATGGAATCCAAATTCCCGTCTCCTTTTCCTGGTGGGTAAAAAACAAACAACAAATAGAGAGGGAGAGACCGAGAGAGGTGGGAAAAGAGGAAAAACCAAAAGGTGAATAAACGCCAGAACCCAAAAGGGCTTTTAGCTTAAAGCTACACATTGACATTTTTCACTTGGTCACACACCTTCCATTTGCTTTCTTCTCCCCTTTTTGCTTCTTGGCAGAAGACAATATACTATCAGATTCAGATTGCTTTTGTCCTGAGAGACAAGGCACCCATGCCAATGTAGGAGTGAGAGAGAAAACCGGTGAAGTAGGTGAGTGGAGTTCATTTTCTTCACTGTTGCTTTAGGTTCATGTCTCCAGGCTAGTATTGCAGTTGCCAAGCCTTTTTTGGGGTTTCCAGGCGATGGGTTTTCTGTTTCTCGTCTTTATATATTTTGGGTGTTTTTCTTTTTGGTTCCAATTGATGGGATTCAAATGGGTTTTGTGTGTGTTTTTTTTTTTTTTTCCTTTTTTGTGGTTTTTGTTTTGGATGGATTTTGTTCATGGCAGACATGTTTAAGAATCAGCTGCAAGAACTTGCCCAGAGAAGCTGTTTCAACCTCCCTTCTTATGCCTGCATCAGAGAAGGACCTGATCATGCACCGAGATTCAAAGCTTCTGTTAACTTCAATGGCGAGATCTTTGAGAGCCCCAGTTACTGCACCACCTTGAGGCAGGCAGAGCATGCAGCTGCTGAAGTGGCACTCAATGTCCTCTCCACAAGGGGTCCTTCAAGGTCTTTAACTGCCAGAGTTCTTGTAAGTTTTAACACTCGATTACTTCCAGCAAATGTCTATCTCGATTGGTTAAAGAGCTTAAAGAACACCCATTTACCTTCTGTTTGTTTTTTTCTCTGTTCTTTGCTTGTGAACTGAAAGGATGAGACTGGAGTCTACAAAAACCTCCTCCAAGAAACTGCTCATAGAGCTGGCTTGAACCTTCCAGTTTACACCACGGTGAGATCAGGTCCAGGCCATGTCCCTGTTTTCACTTGTACAGTAGAGCTAGCTGGTATGAATTTTACAGGTGAGTCAGCCAAGACAAAGAAGCAAGCTGAAAAGAATGCTGCAATAGCAGCTTGGTCTGCCTTGAAAGGAGGTAAATTCTGATTTTCCCTTCTTTGGATTTTTCCTCGAATGCTGCTATGTTTGTATTTCCGCATCACCAATCAATGTGTATGTCGCTGCAGTGCCAAACTTGGGTTCATTATCCCATTTAAGTAAGGAAGCAGAGTCTCGTGAAGAACAGGTCGTGGTGGCAAGGGTTCTCTCAAATTTCAGGTCCAAAGATGAAAGCAGACCAATCAGGAGGTGGGATCAGAATCAAGCAAGAAGAAGAATGGTGAGGGGTCATGGTGGTTCTGGTTCTTCATCCACTTCTAATAACTCCCAACAGTTTCAAAAGTGGAGGCCTATGGATCTATTAATGGATTCTGTCCCAGAAGGTGGTACTGCACAAAATCAAAACTGCTTTGTAGCTCTTCTTCCTCCACCTCCACCTAGAACAGCTTCAAAGATCTTACCACCAATTTCACCCAGAGACACTCTATCTCTCTACCCATCAACCAGGCCTATCCCAGTACAAGCCATCGGCAGGTCACAAGTTAAAATGCCAGAGGTACCAACTCTGTTGGAAGAGCATCAAAGGGATGAGGAAGAATGGCTTGATGGGAAATCAAATCTCATCAGAAAGCCCACCGAAAAAGAGTGTCCCAGCAATGCAAATGCGAGCAGTGTCTATGGGGCAAACTCCATCTACCGGCCATTTCCCTTTCCGAATGCTGGGAAGCTCAACACTTCACTGCCTGATAGCCCTCATCAACCACATGAGCAAACCCATATCAAGAATAATCCTTTTGGGAATCCAACACCATCAGCAATGAAGGGTTCCGCAGGTATTCACATTCCCAGGACCATGGGCACCGGAGGGTTCCAACCACACAGGATTGCCCCAGCAGTTCAAATCAGGTCAGTGATCCCAGTCTGTGCAGCACCACCTCCTCCAATGAGACTCCCACCATCAAACCATCCAACAAGGAATGAAGCTTCTCCATCAGCCTTGAGTGCTTCTTCAATCCCCGCACATACAGGAGCAGAGGCCTCATCAGCAGCCGGCTTAAAGTTCAACAAGCCAGAGCTATACTCCACTCAACTCAGTTCTGAGTTCAACAAGCTACAGTTGTGAAGTAAAAAAGGGGCAAAAAAAAAAAAAGGAAAAAAGGAAAAAAAAAAGAAAAGAAGTATCCAATATATATCATAAAAATCTAATTTCCATCTATAATTAGCATTTTATGCTAGTTTACCTCATGGTTGTTCCCTAAAACTAGTGCCTTTTGGCCTTAGAAAACCATGATTTTGTCTCATGGGTCTTGGAAAAGTGGGTTCTGCTTTCTACGGTGAAATTTTGTTAAAGATGATAAATTTTTAGAATATTTGTTCACCTTTCACATGTGATTACTGACTGCAAGAGAGAGAGAGAGAGAGAGAAGAGCATTAATTGAAATCTGGGGTAGTGGGTTGCAGAGATAAGTGAGGAAGAGAAAAAGGAGGGTTGGGCAGATGGGGTAGCAATGAAGGTGGTCTGGAGGGCGAACAGACAAATGCAGCGATAAACGCATGCCATTAAGTTATCGTCAGACAAATTAATGGGTCTTGTCTTCACCATTAATGCCTCCCTCTCTCCCACACAGAAGAAAAGAGAGTCCATGTTCCTTTGTTTTTCTTCCTCTCCTTTTTTCTTCTTTATCATCTCTTTGTTTATTTATTTATTTTGTCATTCAATGGTGTCTGTGAAATGCGAAGAAGATTATAATGACTGGTCAGGGGAGAGAGTCAGAAATATGTTAAAGCTGGAAATTTTCAAATACTATGAAGGTAGAAGTAGCCGTTACGACAGGGGCATATTGGGTATTCCATGCCCAGAAATGAGGGTAATAAGGTCAAAATGAGATTCTGTCGTCCATGTGTCAACGTGTGTAAGAGCTATGGCCATTCGGAACAGGGTTGACTTCTAGTGAATCATCAGATATAGAAAAAGACTTGGTTGTCCCTATTAACTATAGGAGCTAAAAGGTGAGGAATAAGCAGAGAGAGAGAGAGAGGTAGAGAGAGATAAGATAGGGTAGGTCTGTAGGTGTTCTGGGTATGGGAGAGTTGGACAGCTCTCTGATTTCCATGGCTCTTTAGTAGATTTGATATTGATGTAGATGGAGGCATGGAGCACATGCAATTGACCCAGATTTGAATAGAATCCCAAAAACCAAAAACCAAACCCACTTGGCTCTATGAGAAGAGGTGGTGGTGTGTTTTAGTATGAGAGTGTATCTTCATTCTCCAGTGGGTAAATAAGGGGGGTCACCTTTAATCTTGCGGAATTAATACTTGGGCAAAATGCTGTCCCTCCACTCTGCCCAATGTGCCCATTACCATTTATTGTTTTCCCCATTTGAAATTATGAAACTAGACAACTCTTAAATTATTTATATACAAAATATATCTTTTGAGGGTTTGAATCATGTCATGGGGTAGGTGGTTAACACTTAACACTTAACAGGCAGCTGGGTTTTTCATCACTTGAAAGTTGAAACTATGGAAAATCTGGAATGCAGAAAATTCACTCATTTCTATTGTTATCATTATTGTTGTTATTATTTCTTTTCTTTTTTACCTTTGACTCTGTTGTTTCTTATATATACAGAAGCTACAAGCCTACAACATCAAATTTTCAGATTTTAATATCATGAATATCTTAATTTAAGAGAATATCTTATCAGGAGCAGACTTGCAGCAACCCTACATCAAAATTTTGGTAGGGGACGTGGTCCAGAAGCCTGAAACAGACTGCTTGGAATTCAATCCTAAGGCAACCAATCCAACCCCAACCTATAGCAAGACCACTTTTAGTTTCTTTTCTCAAGCATTTGTAGTCAAGTAATGAACTGTTTAGCAGACTCTACGATACTCTCTTACAAGTACACCTGAGAGATCTTGAATCCACTGTTTGTCTCTTTGGAGGTGTAGGAAAAAGAATTAAAACAATCCCATAATCAACTAGTCAAATTGTGATGAAGTTGTTTGCTGATGGGATAGTTAAGTGTGTGGCTTTGCCTTCTAACAGTTAGATTCTGTGAAGCTACATGGTACAAAGGAGATCCGTTCAGTAAAATCAGGAGGTGTACTCTTAATGCAAAAGTTTAAGACATCTGGGTATGATCCCTCGTGCAAATATGCCAGCCAGAACATGGACTTCAGCTACTCAGAACATAAAATTTCACAACCTGATTAATCAGCTGGATAAAAATGAGCCCAGAGAAATGTAGATGCCAAAGCAGGAAGACATACCTCTTCCAGAATCTGTCCACAGTATGAACATACATCCAGTGAAATCAGTACTTTAACTTGCGATCTTCAACAATTTTTTCATATGCAAAATTTGATTTTTGGAATTGAAGAACTTCCTTAATCCAGCTGCATTCTTTAATTAAGACCATCATGCATCAACTGATAGGATTGACCGGCAGAAGTCTTGGGTCAATATCTTCCATGTCCAGGCTGAAGTGCAGTTGAATGATGCAAACAACAAAGAAAGAAACTAAAAGAACCAAGGGGGAGGAACAAACAAGAATGCATCTTTCATTCCACCATGACACATACATTAAAATCAATAAAAATCAGGAGCACTGATATTTCATCTCTTTTAAGTTTCAGAAGAAGTGTCGAGCAATTTGCTCATTACAGGCAACACTTTGTAACCAAATCAAATTACCCAACAAAAGGAAAAAAAGGGGTGGGAGTGGATTGGGGGGCCTAAATGCTAAAGTACTGGGGGAATGACCAATCTACTCATTTGGGTACCAGGGAAATACTCAAAAATTATTGCATGGATTGAAAGCGAGTCATGATGGTGATGCTCAAGTCCATATAGCGCTGAGCACATTTTGAAAGGCAAGCTGATTCGCTAGAGCTGAATTTGCTACCAGGGGTACCAGTAATGCACTTGTCCCAGCATACATTTGTAATCTTTGCAACCATCTCATTAAGCATGGCTTTTTTCTTCTCTTGCTGCACAAATGTTGCCAATTAAAAGAAAATATATAGACTTCACATAATATTAAAACGAGAGAGGATAGAGGATTTATTGCTTCTACAAAAGTAATTGGAAAAAAATGATTTAGAGGAAAAAGGAGCCATTGTTGGCCAAGGACCAATATCATTAATTTGGGACAGGCATAGAGAAGTGCATTTGTCCCAACAAATGAAGAGACACAAATTCATCAAAATTGTGTTCATTCAATTCTGAAGAAAGCAAAATTCCAAGATAATGAACAGCTAGGATGGGTAAAATATTGTCAACAACACAGATTATTTTTTGCAGGAATTTCTAAAATGACATGCGAAAGCAACTTAGAGAGCACAATTCCTAGAGTAAAGTTCTATACTCAACTCCAACAATAAATCCAAAATGACCAAGAACTGTTGGAAACTTAAAAGCATAGCTTTCAAGAACATCATCAATGAGTCAATCTCTCCAGCCACAGTACCTGAAAACCATATTTATATTTGATCACAGAGTCCACAATGGATCTTAGTCCCAGGGAAACCTCTATAACCATTTACCTTGCAAGGCTTTGTTTGTAAGTTAAGGTGTGAATTAATCCCCCTTCAGTGGGGTCTCTCCAAGGCTATCCCAACCACTCAAATAAAAACCTTCATAAACATTTACCATAGGAAGCTTTACTCTGAAACTTATTTTCCACTCAAAGAATAAATGCACAGTATTTATTTTCTTATCAATAATCTTAAAGTGTGCTAGGCCCAAGGCTCAACCACTCCCCAGTTATAATGCGCACTACGATCCATCTAATTTATTTATTTATTTTTTGAAAATTTCATTTTGTTACATTTTTTCGTTGAATGCTTCTTTTGAACATTTGAAATCTCAAAATTTTTTTGTTGCTTGGATTGTATTTTGGATCATATTTTATCGGATTGATGTGCGCCTAAGCCTTGGGAGACTTTTGTGCCTTTTACAACTATGATCTTAATCCTAATCAGAAGGGTTAACTTTCAAGCAATCGTAATCTTATGATCTGTTGAAACCCTGGGCACCCAAATCAGCGATTCTTAAGCTCCAAGAAGCTTTTCATGGACCAAAAATCGAAGCTCCCAATGAAAACTAATCACAACTACTGTTTCTGCTGCTTCTGATCGCCGATCGGTTGTAGTCATTGGATACCAGAATTCAAACAGCATCCCCAATTCAAATTGGTGTTAACAGATTGGGAACATGATATAGACTCGTATTAATTGAATCCCAAATTCATAATCACAGAAAAATTACTCCTACAGAATCCAATCTTGTGCTCCTATCAAAGCTTTAAAGCTCGTGGAAGTAGGGCAAGGATTCATCCATGAAATGACATTGAAAATATATAAATTATCTAGAGATAGTTTGAGCAGGGATAAACAACAATCTTACACTGAGAAATTGCTGCAACTCGGCGGAGTTAAGATGCGAAGAATCCATGGTAGTGGCTGATGCGTGGTGAGGTTTCCTTTTGATGATGTCTCCCAAAACCCTAACGTTTAAACCCACACGCCAACGTGCCCGGGTCCCCTAAACCCGCTTTCTCGGGCCCAAAACAAAACCCATCCCTTAGAGGTGTGGACCCGAGTCATACTTGGGTGGGCTGCGCTCAACCTCACCTCAACTGAACCCTTGGATTCGGTCGAGCCTTTATCAAACCCAAACTCAATCGATAATTCAATTTGAGTGACTCTTGATAAAGCACTTTTAGTGTATAACACTTTTGTTAATA
Source organism: Vitis riparia (assembly GCF_004353265.1). Classification (NCBI taxonomy): domain Eukaryota; kingdom Viridiplantae; phylum Streptophyta; class Magnoliopsida; order Vitales; family Vitaceae; genus Vitis; species Vitis riparia. Next base: position 5,080,654 of record NC_048444.1, read on the forward strand.
ACAATTTTATTAAAAATATTTTGAAAGAAAATCACTTAATATTTGGAAACAAGGTAACCTCACCTTAACTCAACCTTATATTAAGTTGAGCCTTTATCAAACCGTAACTCAATTTATAACTCGACTTAAGTGATTTTGGATAAAGCGCTTTTAGTGCATAACACTTTTATTAAAAATATTTTGAAAGAAAATCATCCAATACTTGGAAACAACATAAAAAATACAAAAAAATACAAAAAAGTTGATTTAATAGTGTCTTTGGTAATACTATTAAAGGTATGAGTACTAAATGAACCAAGGTGCGAGATCTACCAACAAAGGTATAGGGTACTGGTTGAATCAAGGTGTTGGATCAACCATTGAAGGTACTAAATGTCAACTACAACCAAGGATGAAAATATCGGTAATCACGGATATATCGGTATTTCGATTTTACGGATATATCGGATATATCGGTGAATATTTTGGAAAAAAATATTGGTAAGCTTAAAATTGTTAAAAACTCATGAAAATGTAAGAAAAACCTCTTAATAATATAATTAGAAGTATAATAGACATTTTAAAGTTATTTTATTGAAAATTTTGATATATGTATAACATGATTTATCATATTTGATAATAATATCGTATGCATCGATAAAAATATGAATTTTATAAGTATACATTTATTATTAAATTACACCTAATATTATGATATTTGATTATAATATGTCTAATTTTAAAATATATATTAGTATTAAAATATGATCCATTTAATTCAATTGTATTAAACAATATAAAATAAATAATGATATATATATATATATATATATAAATTTTTAATATTTAATTAATTATTAATGATATTAAAAACATTATGAAGAAAATTATATAATTTTTATATTTTTGGTAATTAATTAAAAGACTTTGCATTTAATTATAAAATAATTATAATTAATTTGCTCTTTAAAATATTATTATATTTTCTTTATATAATGAGTTTAAGTATATATATATTTGTTGCATATTACGTATCAAAGGGCAAGTTAGCCCAAGCGGTAAACGGGTGAACCCCAAACCTTTTGGTTTGGGGTTCAAATCCTCTCGGCCCCAAGGAAATAGGGGGTCTGCCTACCTGAACTCTGAAGAAATATTCCAACATCACATACACGCCCTTTCCCTGGAGCAATTCTTATTACATTCAGCTTAAACCAATCAACATACTAATCTTGATCATCACCTCACTACGGTCATGAGCACCAAACAAACAGTCTATGACACTCTCCCCCACCCAAACTCTTGCACGTCCTCATGCAAGGCTTCATGTTTTCACCAAATGATGCCTTTGAATGATGCTGCTCCCCACGAGCCATTAATCACCAAAGGTCCGCTGTTGAAACCCACTAAGCTAAAGGGGACGTCCACACCTCGGACGCGATATCACTCATTGTGTTAACCTAGTAACACCCCAGAAGTGTGCACCCAAACACTAACTTCCACCCCTAGTAGGTGACACCCGCACACACTACTAGACAACTAGTGACACTTCATGATTTGGAAGCACCCATACTACCTCACAAGTCCTCATAAGTGCAGCTTTGATCCACACCATAGTGCCCACCCTCGCACTGTTGCAACGTTAAGCTTCAGAGACTACTTGTATAATCATCAGGAGAGATAACTCATCAACAATAGATCCTTAGAAGGGAACACCACCATGCTCGACTTCCTGTCTTGCTCTGATACCACTTGTCCTGGGCCTAAAGTTCCAACGCAACGGTACAATCCATGCAGCGACCCCATAGGCAAGAATCAAAAGGGCTCAGCCTACATGCCATGCATTTCAATGCCACTATGCTGACTAGTTTTGTCTTGTCATAGACTCATTAGGGGAACAACTTCATCTCCCAACCAATTTGTGTAGGAGATGACCAAACTCCTTTTCATTATTAAGTCTTTGACTAGTGACAAGTTTCCTAAACTTAACTGGGTCAGCCTGCCTAAACTCTGAAGAAGCATTCCAACATTACATACACACAATTTCCCTAAAGCAATTCTCATTGCAGTCAGCTTAAACCAGTTAACATACTAATCTTGATCAACACCTCATTACGATCACAGACACCAAACAAATAGTCCATGACACTCTCCCCCACCCAAACTCTTGCACGCCCTCATGCAAGGCTTCATGTTTTCACCAAATGATGCCTTCGAATGTTGTTACTCCTTGCGAGCCATTAATCACCAAAGGTCCATTGCTAAAACCCAATGGGCTAAAGGGAACGTCCATACCTCAGACACAATATCACTCATTGTGTTAACTTGATAACACCTTAGAAGTATGTACTCAAACACCAACTTCCACCCCTAGTAGGTGACACCCGTGTGCACTATTAGATAGTCAGAGAAACCTCATGATCCAGAGACACCTAAACTCCCTCACAGGTCCTCAGAAGTGCAGCTTTGATTCACGCCACAGTGTCCACCCTCGCACCGTCACAACGTTAAGCTTTATAGGCTACTTGTATTGCCATCAAGAGAGATAATTCATCAGCCATAGATCATTAGAAGGGAACACCACCATGCTCGACCTCTTGTCTTGCTCTAATACCACCTATCCTGGGCCTAGAGTTCCAACGCAACGGTATGACCCATGCAACGACCCCATGGGCAAGAATCAAAAGGGGCTCAGCCTGCACGTCATGCATTTCAATGCTACTATACCGACTAGTTTTGTCCTGCCATGGACTCATTAGGAGAACAACTTCAGTTCCTGACCAGTTTGTGTAGGAAATGGTCAAGTTCCTCTTCATTGTCAAGTCCTTAACTAGCGACAAGTTTCCCAAACTTAACCGGGTCGCCCTACCTGAACTCTGAAGAAGCATTCCAATATAGCATACACACTCTTTCCCTAAAGCAATTCCCATTACATTCAGCTCAAACCAGTCAACATACTAATCTTGATTAGTACCTCGCTATAGGCTCAAACACCAAATAAACAGTTTGTGACAATAGGCTTTAGAAGTGCCCAACTTCAAAGTTCTTAAAAAGACTAAGAAGGCATATGCTAATCATTTAGATACCCATAAGACCCTATGAAACATGCAGATCAAGGGAAACTCGTGAACGTGTGTATGAGGAGTGGACCCTAAGACAGGATTTGTCTTGTCAAATGGGAGGCACTTCTCTAAACTTAGCACGTCGCCTAACATAAGTCAAGGCAACTAATGATGAGCTTAGTGAGGGTCTCAAGGTTTGAACCATTAACTCACCAATTCCTAAGAAGAAAGTTTACTCACCCCGCCACCAGTCTTGTCTTGATAGATACAAACTATGAGAACAAGCCTAGAAATTAAGAGAAAGAAAGTAAGAAAAAAAATGAAGAGGCCTTCCTTCAACTCTTAATATATTTGCCTCTCGATCGAGGGACACTAGGATATTCATAGTGATCTTTGTCTAGTAATGAAAGGTTTGCCCTGAACCTCTCACGAATCATGAACCAACAACTATTATATAACCAAAAAGAAATTTCTTTGAAGAATCATCTATGAGTGATTGTTCAAAAATCATTGGGTGTAACTTTAAAATTTTTGAAGTGATTTCAAATAATTTGTCAAACACTTATAATGCATTTGAGAATGTTTCTATTTGTTTTTATAATTGAAATTCTTTCCAAAAGTGATTTTAAATAATTTTTTAAACATTGAGAGTACGGTTAAGAGTATTTATATTTGAAGTGTCTAAAGATTTTTTAAAAAAGAATCACTTATCAAGTATCTCTTTAGGCACCACTAATGTAGGCCTCAACCTCATTTAAGCTTTAAGGTTCTTAAAACAATAATATTATTTTATTTTTTATTTTAAAAAAATAAAAACTTTTATACAAAATATAACAACTCTTCTAAAAAAACAAAAATTTGTCTTGTACTCTTTCAAAATTTTAAAAATTTGAGAAAGTCTTAAGTTCTAAAAATTTTAAAAAGTGTTTATATTTCTCTATTTTTTAGAATAATTAATTATTATATTTTATATTAGATTTTATATCTTTAAAAACAAACAAATAAATAAATAAATATCAAACATGCATGGAAGAAGTAAAGGATTTTCACGTCCACATATTTAAATTTTTTTTTAAAAAAAAAAACCTTAAAACAAAAGGAAAGTTTATATATTTTTGTATAAAAATTATTATACTTTTTTAAAAAATAAAGTGTTGATTTATTGTCAATCAAAATCAGATGCTTTCGAAGGAATAACATCCATGCATCTAGAGTACAGAATAAATTCTTAATTCTTGGCAATTTCTAAACAAGTGAAGCTTTTGCAGTTGATGATACATGTGAGAACCACGTTGTATATGCTCACCTCCTTATTTCTTTGCATGTATTGAAATTAAACACAAACGATAAGATTACCTTTCTTTTAAAGGTCAAAGTAGAGAATAAGATTATTGATCTTTATCACTTCTTTCTTTGATGGTTTTTTCATCTAAATCTTGGTGTGCTTATATTTTTTGGTCTCTTTTTTCTTATGTATTTAATATATTAGCTTATAACCTCGATTATTTATACATTACTTCTAACTAATGCCACTAATAAACATATCTACCATGAGTTTATTCATTAGGTAGGTTAGACCCTGTTTGATGGTGATTTTAGAAAATGTTTATACTCCTTCTTATCACTTAAATATAAAAAATTTTAAGTGTTAAAGCATATTGGATAGTAATTCCTGAAAGCGTTTTTAATATTTCTTCTAACGCTTGAAAAATAAAAAAGTTTTAAATAGTAAAAAGATTGGAAGCGCTTTTAAAAATTATTATCAAATAGATTGTTAAAAAATTTAAAAGTGCTGCTTAAAATTATTATAAAATGGACTTTTATAAAAGTCGATTTGACAATGATTTTAGAAAGCGTTTTTAACTTTCTAAAATGTTAAATTAAAGTTCGATTTGGTACTTACCAAACTTTCAATCTTAGACATTAAAAATGTATGATAAAATTTAAATTAAATAAAATCATAGTATAAACAAATAAGATAAACATACCTAAAACACCCTCTAATCGATCTCATTTTGTGGTAAGGATTCGATCGGAAGAAAGAAAAATGTATTTTGTAACAAGAACGGAATTCCTTAGTGATGTTGAAAGGAATGTGGAGTTTGAAATGACTCAATGAGACAACCCAAACTTCATGGATGGATGCTGTGTACTCCACTGTTGATGAGTGGAATTGGGTGCTGTTTGCTTTTGGGCGTCTGCGAACGGCAATGCCTCCCTTCATTACATGGAGCTTGCTCTGCTCCCACCTGCACCCGCATCAAATGGTCCCATCCCCATCTTGAATGGTCCTTTCATTTTGGTTGTTCTTAGTCTCTTTTTCTTACAACCCCTAGGCGCCGTGGCACCTCCCAAAGAAAATTTGAGATTCCTTGTTCTGTTCTTTACGGTCGCATGTATCTAGTTTATTTTACTGTTCACGTTGGCAAATCAAAAAAATACAAATGACGCCGAACCTTATTTTTCACAATTTTTTATTTTACTTTAATAGGTGTCTGTACTATGGTCCATCAAGTTGGAGCGTGACAAATATGCCACTCTCGTCGTCATTTCCACGTCAAAAATAAGATGACAGGACTCCTCAAAGTAAAGGGAAAATTTATGTTTAATTTAATTCAGCCAAAAAAATTAGCTGCCTTGTGGGTGCATGCCATTACGATATGACCAAATTTTGATGTATACGCCTAAATTTCCTGAAAATAAACAAAATAATTTAAAAATATATGAAATAAAAATTTTATAAACATTATTAAATAATGGGATTAATTTTTGGCTAATATTCTTTTACAAAATAATATATCATTTCAATTCTTGTGTCACAGTTGGAGTGATGATGATGAAAATGTTTCCTTAATTTTAGAAATTAATCGAGGATCATAAATGACTTTTTCTTAAATGAATTTATTGAAAAACGAAGATCACCTATATATAACACTTTTGTCATTTCTTGGACTTGTAAGTAATTATGATATTTTTTTTTCTTTGTAAAATCTATTTTTTATGTGGAGTCGTTTCGAAGAAGTCCCTCGTTATCGAAGAAAGTTACCTTTATTTATAGGTGAAATTAGAAAATTAAATTTTAGAATTCCTCGAATTTAATTGTTTAATTCAAAAAATTTAGTTTCTTAATTTTAACAACTTATCTTTTTCATTAAGAAAATTCGTAAATAAAAGAATATTTATTTATTTATTTTCTTTTGATTTTGAGAATATTTGTTTTTTTTCAAATATTAATAAGAAAATATTTATTTATTTATAATTCTCTTTTGACAATAAAAGAAAATTTGATTTTATTTATAATGGTAAAGTTTGTAATTTTTAAAATTTTGTCAATTTGGGGTACCTTGTGCTACAAGATTATGTCATTGGGTCGGTGCCATCTACCTTACTAGAATAAGGGCTATAGTCACGATATGACGAATTAAGAGATTTCAGTCTATATAAATGATATGATCAATAAAGATTGGTTACGACGGTTCTATGTGACCTAATTTTTAATAAATGTGACTTGCGAAATACACGTAGTAAGTACTACTCGTGGATACCATATTTTATTGAATCGGGAGTGTAAGGATTAAAATAAAAGGGTGGAAATCGGTGTCTGGGTGAGGGTAACAGAGCCAGGCCAGATGCACATGGAGAATGACGTGGATCCACGTCTTCCCATGTTTTTTTATTTCGTTTCTTTCACTTCGGGGTTGGGTCATGGTCCTATTCAATAATCCACTCATTGGGTTGACAAATAAAAATGAAGAGAGAGGGTCCAACTTGGCGTTTAGGGGAAGGCATAAGGAAGCTACGTTCCAGCACACCCAACTCCATCGTGGCTGCGCATCATCTTCCCATTAATTTTGCCTTATCCCCCTATCCTGCTTTTGCCCTGCTGGCTCTACGTGTTTGGTGTCTGCATTACAATTCTAACCTTAATGATTCCATTTTTTTTTCCTTTTTCTTCGCACTTCCTTTTTTTTTATTTTATTTTATCTATCTGCTCCTATTGTTTGTAATTTTCAATGCTTGCCAAAAAAGTAAAACACAAACCATTCGCCTGCCATGGGCTGTTTGTAAAAGGCATATTTGCGGGATATTCCTCTTGATTTTGAAACGTATTTTTCTCGGATTCGATTTCTATTTGTGAAGCCCATGCAGGTAGAATTTCTCTAGAAGCGATTTTGACTGAGACACGACGCACGACACACGACAAACGGACACAGGACACCCACCCAACGCCCTCTCCATCAGCTGCTCAGATCTTGACACGTGGAGAAAATAACTTGCAGTGCCCTCCAAAATTAACAGTAATCGACAATGGCCCTGAAACCGCGGAGGGAAACGGGCGTTAAAAATGACGGAATATGTCACGGGTGGTGGGGAGGGTGAGAAATTGAGAATATCCGAAGGCATATGACTGGAGAGGGGTGGAGGAGGAGGAATATTCGGGGCGAAGATCCCGTTCCGTGGGGTGGTGCCCCATAAATACCCCTCAGCCGGGCTCCATATCGTCGACAAATATCGGAAACAAGCGTTGTGTCCTTCCCCTCCGTGGAAAACCAAGCATTCTCCTACAATGGCTCTCAAGGCCGTTCACGTCTCCGACGTCCCCTGTCTCGATCAGGTGCCGGAGAACGCCTCTCTTGGCCTCTACTCCACGCGCTTTTCAGCTGGTGATTTCTTGTTTTTCTTTATAATTTCCTTTTTTGTCTCCGTCAGATTATCCTTTCTTTTTTTCTTTCTTGGTTGTTGTTGCTGATCTGGTTTTCGGTTTCAGGCGTTGACGTAGGTCGGTCATCGTTCAGAATTCCAAAGTTTCTGGTGATTGGGCACAGAGGGAGCGGCATGAACATGTTGCAATCTTCAGATAGGAGAATGAAGGCCATTAAAGAGAACTCCATCCTTTCCTTCAACACTGCCGCCGAATTCTCCGTCGATTTCGTCGAGTTTGACGTTCAGGTGAGGTTCCCGGCCATTCCGTCTTATTCGGTCCTCTTTTTCACCTCCGAGGATTTCCCGGCCACCGGAAAGATCTGTGTATCCATCGACTAGGAAACACGTCGTGCTGTCGGTGCGTCGTACGCTCGCCGCGTAATCTTTATTTTGTCTGTATTCATGGTTAAGATTAAATCTCTGGACACCTGTCTCCCAGGGTATTTTTAGTAATTTCATATATCTTTAGCTCGCTCTAGACCTGGGCACCTTTTTTAGGGAGGGTAAATCTTGGATTCTTTGCCCTAAAATCAAGGGCACCTCCAATGATCTGATCAGTCGATCTTTTGTTTCTTGATTTCTTTTTGTTTCATAATTTGTAGAATTTTCTTGCATTCCAAGGTACTGATGTTCTTATTTTGCCTGGGGCTCTTTTTTTCTTCCTTGGGGGTTTGTCTTTGTTATTTTAGTTCTTGCGTTTCAAACGATAGAAGTAAGGTGGTGAGGCAAGACCCTTAAACGGGAAAGTAAAAAAATGAATGTGAATTTTGTAGGTGACGAAAGATGACATCCCTGTTATTTTTCACGACAACTTCATCTTCTCCGAAGATAATGTAAGAATCTCCATCCCATCTTTTTCTTTTCTTTTAATTTTGTTTTTATGTTGGGGAATTTGATTAATGTTGTTGGGAATTGTATTTTCAGGGTGTTGTGTACGAGAAGCGAGTAACAGAGTTGCTCCTTTCTGATTTTCTTCGCTATGGACCCCAAAGAGAGCCTGGAAAGGTGGTGTACTTTCTCTCTCTTTCCCTCTCAATCGCTCTCTTTCTGTTCTGTGGAATGTTTGGACTGATCATGGGAAAACATGCAGGTGGGAAAGTCAATGTTGAGAAAGACCAAAGATGGGAGAATTGTGAACTGGAATGTTGAAGCAGATGACTGTTTGTGTACATTGAAAGAAGCCTTTGAGAAGGTGGAGCCTTCTCTGGGCTTCAATATAGAGTTGAAGTTCGATGACAACATTGTCTATGAGCAAGAGTATCTCACCCATGTTCTTCAAGCCATCGTGGAGGTGAAGACAATTACTCAAACAACCCCAGCATGCATTTGTGTAGTCAAGTGGGCTCATGGGATTTTGTATCCATGCTCATTAATTTCTCTTAAATTCTGTGGTCCAGGTTGTGTTTCAGTACGCCAAAGACAGGCCAATAATCTTCTCCACTTTCCAGCCGGATGCAGCTCAGCTTGTCAGAAAGTTGCAGAGCTCCTACCCTGTAAGGACTTTATACAAATCCCCTCTTCATTGTCCTTGTTGAAAAAAGTTGGATTGTTAATACTGATGGGTGATGGCCACCATTGACTGAAACCAGGTTTTCTTCCTGACTAATGGAGGAACCGAGGCTTACTACGATGTTAGAAGAAATTCCTTAGAGGAGGCTGTAAAGCTATGTTTGGAGGGTGGGTTGCAAGGGATTGTCTCACAAGTTAAAGCAGTCTTTAGAAATCCAGCGGCTGTAACTAAGATCAAAGAGTCCAAACTTTCTCTCCTGACATACGGTCAATTGAAGTAAGTTGCTGATTTTTTCTATCAGTTGCTTATTCATTTCCCCATGTAGGGTATCGCACAATTGACTTATGCCTGGTTGAATTATTTGGTGTTTCAGTAATGTAGCAGAGGCGGTTTACATGCAACATTTGATGGGTGTGGAGGGAGTGATAGTTGATTTGGTTAAAGAGATAACGGAGGCAGTTTCAGATTTGATGAAGCCATCCAAGGAGGGTGATGAGGAGAGCTTGCCGGAGGGGGTAGGACAGATGCAGGTGAAATCAAAGCCTCAGTTCTCACAGCGGGAGCTCTCATTTCTTCTTAAGCTCATACCAGAGTTGATACATTCCTGAACTCCGAAACGAGCTTACTGTACACTACCAATTTACCGGATGATTTAAGTTGCAATTTTATAACAAAAAAACTTTTGTGTATCAGTCTGGGTCATGCCCCGAATCCATAATGTACATAAATTGGTCTTTTTTTGCAGTGAGGGTATCTTAATCTGTACTCTGTTCCTGTATTAGTAATTTGCAGTAAAATCTTCAATTTATGTTTCAATCTTTTGCACTGTCCACACCGATGAAAATTTCGGAATATTAATTGGGTTTTTTCCGATTTTATGCAATTTTGGCTTGTTGTAGGTGCTGCGACTCGAACCCGGCCGATTTATCCGGCGATTTTATACAATTTTGGCTTGTTGCAGGCGCTGCGACTCAAACCCGGTGAAAACAAGCACACTCAGCTTGGATTCAACACTGGGTACAATACTTACTCATTATATTATAGAATAAACGTATACTAAAACCTTCATAAAAACGAAATATTAAAAAATAATAATAATAAACAAATTAATTCTAATTCTTTTATTTTTGAAATTTTATTTAATTGATCACTAAAAATATAAAAAAAATATTGTGATAATTTTTTATATAATTTATATATTAATTAAATATAAAAAATTAAAAAATTTATTCATGTATCATTATTTATTTTATATCATTTAATACAATTAAATTAAAATAAATCATAATTTTAATATTAAATATATCATCATCAAATATCATAATATTATTATCAAATAATATTTGATGTAATTTAATAATAAATATAAACTTATAAAATTCATTTTTTTTAATCAACGTATGTCATATTATTATTAAATATAATTAATTATATCATATGTATATATTATTTTTTTTATAAAATAACTTTAAAATATTTATTATTATTTATTACATCATTTTTTAATTTTTTTTAATATTTCAATAAATTTTGATTAATTTTAGACTTATCGATATTTTATATTAAAATATTATCGATACATGTAAAATCCAATCACCGATACTTTTATCCTTTCTCCACACAACCTCCGCTGGAAGCGTCTAGGTCATCCCCAAAGTTTCTGGTTGGGTCCCATGAGCAAATCTTTCAAAGATGTAATTTAATAATAAATATAAACTTATAAAATTCATAATTTTTTATCAACGCATGTCATATTATTATTAAATATAATTAATTATATCATATGCATATATATATATATATATATATATATATATATATATATAATTTTAAAATATTTATTATTATTTATTATCTCATTTTTAGAATTTTTTTAATATTTTAATAAATTTTGATTAATTTTAGATTTATCAATATTTTATATTAAAATATTACCGATACATGTAAAATCCAACCCACCACCGATACTTTTATCCTTTCTCCACACAACCTCCGCTGGAAGTGTCTAGGTCATCCCCAAAGTTTCTGGTTGGGTCCATGAGCAAATCCTTCAAAATAGCACGAGTCCAAAACCCTTTCTGTGTTGGGGCCCAATAATTTGGTGGTACCACCACTTCAAGCTGGGTGTGACTGAGCTTTAATCCAATAAATTTATATTTAATATTTATATTTAGGTGTCACTTGATGATACTTTTATTAAAGGTGGTAAGGAAATTGAACTTACTAAAGCAATAGATATTGTCTTCAAAATCCATGAATCAAAGAAATAAATTAAATCAGGTAAAATATGGAAAAAAAATAAATTGGATCCGTCTTGTACCTACTATAATTTTTGCAAGATTTTTGTATTGTCATAAATGCATTATTTGGTACAAATTTATGTTTTGTTTTTCAGATATTCTTAGCGGGGCTGCATATTCAATTAGTTCCATTTTGGATTATTATAACATTAGGACCGATGATAAAATATCGGTTTTATCAATATATTAAATTATTAATATTTAGATTTTACAAATATATTAATGAATATTTTGATATAAAATATTAGTATAACGAAAATGAAACAAAATTCATGAAAATATAAAAAAAAAATTCTAAAAAGTGATATAAAAAGTAATAAATAGACATTTTGAGATTGTTTTGTTAAAGAAATTAATACATGATATATTGTGACATTCAATGATAATATTTAGAATTTAAAAGTATATTTATATAAATTTATCTAATTTAGATGCATTCAATGACATGATTAATATTAATAAATAAAAAATTTACGCTTATCTGGTCTTTAAACAGTAATTAAAATTAATTAATTTATAATAATTTTATTCAAATAACCCTTATTTTTATCCTTTTATCAATTCTATTAATGACACAATGCGTGACAAAAATACTCATTAATATTGTAAAATTTTAAAACTAATCATTTTAATTAAATGTTTAAAACATTTTCCTCCATAAATAATTGTACAATATACTTTTATTAGATTCACAAATGTTTAGAAAATTTGATTCATCCTACCTTCATACACCTTATCAAAGAACCAAGAAAATAGCAAGTGGACAAAGAGATTGGAATCTAGAGAGTAAAGACTCAAAAACCAAAATTCAAAATTTTATAGTTTTATAACCAGTTCTTGGAACGGGGAATTTTGATATTTGTACGGTGAATTTAAAATTAATTTTTAAAAATACAGTACATGGAAAAATATCTCTAACTCTACTATACTTTTTATCATTTTGAAATGTGTATATGAAAAAGACACCTTTCATCATTTTATATTAATGATACACAATTCAAAAAAATTAAATTTACACTAGACACCTTTTATAATTTTTATATCAAAACATACATTAAAAAATTTTGAATTTACATTAAAAGTGTTTTTTTAAGAGACACCTTTTATAATTCTATAAAATCGAATATGTATTAAAAGTGTCTTTTAAAGAAACACTTTTCACAATTTTCATATCAGTTGCATATAAAAAAAATTGAATTTATACTAAAGATGTTTCCTTAAGAAATGTTTTTTACAATTTTACAAAAATTAAATTTATATTAAATGTGTAATTCTTGTATCAGTCATCCATTGAAATAATTGAATTTATACTAAATGTGTATTTTCAAAAGACACCTACATAATTTCATAAAATTAAATTTATATTGAAAGATTTCAATAAAAGACACTTTTAGTATAAATTTAATTTCTTTAATAGGTGACTAATATAAAAATTATGGAAAGTATTTACTCAAAAAACACATTTAGTATAAATTTAATTTTGTGAAATTGTTGAGACACCTTCAATGTAAATTTAATTTTTTTTTTCACTATATGAGTAATATGAAAATTATTGAGGATGTTTTTTCAAGATACACCTTTAGTATAAATTTGATTTTATGGTATTGTGAAAATGATATTTCTTTGGTATAAATTCAATTTTTTTTTAACGTATATGACTAATAAAAAAATTATAAAAAAATGTATTTGGAGAAGATACTTTTAATATAAATTTAATTTTATAAAATTATAAAATGTGTCTCTTCAAAACATACCTTTTAGTGTAAATTCAAATTTTCTTTTAACACGTATGATTGATATAAAAAATATGAATGGTCTCAAAAGTGGCATAGATTTGAAAATATTTTTATAATTATCATATTTTAAGAATTTTTGTTGAAAGTACCATTTTTTAAGAATTATTTTTTAAAATTACCGGAAAAGTTCAAAAAGCCCCTTGGAATTGTGCCTTAATCAGAACACAAAACCTGGTTAATATTCTGTGTTTGTATTTATGGTGGGTGTACCAGAGAATCAATTGGGGAAATGGGTTGAATACCCAATCATTTTCCCCAAAGAAATGGTCATACTCTGATGCTCTTACCCAGAAGAACAAGAAGATGATAGAAAAATAAATGAAGGAAATGATGACACCCCCACTGCCTGCCCACCCCCATTAAGGTGAATTTGTGGCAGTGCAGTGTCAATTTCAATGACAGAAACACCAGCTACATCGCCCATTTTCTTGTTATAAGGCTTACTTTTTGTTCCTGAGAAATCAAAATCCATGTGTTCAAACACGCATCTCCAGACTGTAAGAGGAAAGCTTGAAATTTCAAAAGAGGAAACGTGAGATGGGGTGCGTGTGCGCAAATTTTGATCATCATCATTGTCGTGTTTGACTCGTATGCTCGCCTACGGATTTGGTACTTTGCTTTGCCTCCCTTCTCTACCCTATTATTCTTCCTTTTTCTTTTCCTTTTCATTCTCGCCTTTCTTCTCTTGTCCTTTGCTGCTACATCCCCTTCACACCAAACCAAACTTTGTTTTTAAATAACCCTTTCTCCCTTCCCCTCCCCTACCCATTTTTTTTTTGGTTTGGTTCAACGTTCCCAGACGCTGTTCCATTCATGTGACGCGTTTATTTGAAAGAGCAGATGGGTCTGTCTTATAATATCAATTGTGAAGAGAAAAAAAAAATGGTTTAAATGGGTTTGAAGTTGACTTTCTTCTTCTTTATATTATTTGGGTTTCTTCTTCAAGTCTTTCTTCTGTTCCCACAAGCTTGTCAATGGCTGAGCCTTTTACTTCAGGCTATCAAACGCCTGACTTATTCTTCAAAGATGCATAAAAGTTTCCTCTATATATTGTTTGAACAAATGTCTTATATCACATTTCAACCAAGGATGAAGGAAGACGCTACTGACATTTTATATATATATACTCTTTCTTTATCATGTAAGAACGTTTGAAAATCGTAAAGGAATATTAGATTCAGAAAGAAAAATGTTTATATAAAAGGAGTAGATTTTACAAAAAATTTGGGAATCGATCTCACACAACATTTGAGACTCTGTTTGTTTGAATTATCTCATAATATTGTACAGGAAGACAAAAAGATAGTTCAAGAACATGGATTTTATATCGAAATTATAAGAATTTTGATATACCATTTCCAATTGGTAACTAACTGGTTTATTAAACACATGGTTTTATAAATGAAAGGTCAAAAGACGACACTAATTTTCCAAATGGTAATCACCAAAATCATGAAAATTTGAAGGAAGATGGAGAATGAGGGAGTCAGGGATGGTCAATGAGCGCATGCTTATTGACCGAGCACAGGCCGTGGCCCATGGATGTGTCTTACACGTTTTGGGAAACGAGTGTCAAAAGAAAGCAGCCCAAGTCAAGAAAGGGGAGTTCCGAGTTCCTAGTAAGAGCCAAGTGGTGTTTGGAGTTGAGGAATTTCACATTTCTTTACTCCCTTCTCCTCCTCCCCTCCCCCTCTCTCTCTCTATATATATACCCTGTCCTTTCTTCTACTTTCCCCCACAAGCCCACAACCCCTTATCCCTCCTTTGCAAAGCATTTTGCTTTTGCTTTGGTTGTTCTCCTCTATTTGATGCACTATAAATATTCCAACATGGGTTGCTTGCTTCTTCTACTCAGCTGAACAAAAACTCAGAGCTGTTATCTTTGGGTTTATTTAGTTATTTTTCATCCTTTTTGGAGATGGAGAAGCCAAGCTTTGTCAGGAGTGGAGGGATGGTGAAATTGCCTATTGGGTTCAGGTTCCACCCCACTGATGAAGAGCTGGTGGTGCACTATTTGAAACGAAAGGCCCTCTCTTTTCCGTTGCCTGCTTCAGTCATTCCTGAGTTTGACGTTTTCCTAACCAATCCTTGGGATTTGCCTGGTTAGTTTGGGCTACAAATTTTGAGTTCTTTTTGTTCATAAAAATTGCACTTGCCCGCATTATGTATGAAGTATTTTGAACGTTTTCCTCTTGTTTTATTGTTTCAATTTCTTGTGCGGTTTAGGTGATGTGAAGGAGAGGAGATATTTTTTCAGCAGTGGGAAGGGGTTTGGGAACAAATGCAGAAGAGTAACCGGCTGTGGTTACTGGAAGGCTATTGGCAAAGACATACAAATTGTAGCTTCCGGGAGCAGCAGAGCAGTGGGGATGAAGAGAACTCTGGTTTTCTATGAAGGAAAGCTTGGGGTGGGGACGAGAACCCAATGGGTGATGCATGAATATCGCCTTGTGGGTCTTGGAACAGCTCCAAGTTCAACCCAGGTACAGAGTGGAATAGTATTGAATTTGGAACTCTGGTGATTTATTTTACTCCTTTTTGAATGCTCTTGTTTTGTTTCTGAATTCCATCTGCAGAAATGTGTGGAGGAAATGGAAGATTGGGTTGTATACAGGGTGTTTCAGAAGAGGAGAAGACCAAAGAGACATGGGGTCAGTTCCCAGCCCTCTACCAACAACAACAACAAAGCTCAGAGCATCATTGATTTGGTGGTGGAAAACAGCTCTGATCCAGGTCCCCCTCAGCCTTATTCACCATCATCTTCAAGTGAAATCAGTGAGCTCTCTGGTGTGGGTTTAGATCAGGAACAGGAAGGGAGCAGTGCTTACTCATGTTTTTCTTCATCTTCATATATGAGAGAGCACTGAACACCACTTTGATAGGCTGCTTGTATCAGTTGATGTTCAGCTATTGTGCCACCAATGAAATGACCACAAAATGAAAAGACATTTTAACTGTTCTAGAGGTATTGTGGTTTGCAAGCAAACCCAAGATTTCCAATCAATATTATTATTCCTTTCTTATGTGCTTTTAACAGTTCCATCACATTCAAGACAATCATAGTGAGTGAGAAAGCAGTGGCACTGATTACTGCTTAAGTATCTGAGCTTTTATTAACAAAAGGCAAATGATTTTTGAGAGAGAAAAGATGATCCAAAGCAAATAAACAAAGATAGGCATCCAAAGAAAGAAGAAAGAGAGGGTCTATGTTATCTAATCATGGCTTTTGTGAAAAAATACCAAATGGGTAAGCATACAAACATGCCCACAAAGATGATGGTGGGATAGAGCATCTGCACATGGGGCTACTTGGCATCTTTCTTTCAATATGTGGGAACTTAATACCTCTTCTCTAGGAAAAAAAGGCTTCCCTACATCGAATCTCCACTACTTTTCTGCATTTTTTGTTTTTGTTTTTTTGGGTTTGAATTATTGGTTTGGGTCGAATATAATAGCAGAAAGATTCGCTGTTCTCCGATTTTGCATAGACATTGTTTTAAACTGCTTGATCAATAAATGATTCCAATAAACAATCTGTTCTCTCCTAAAGAATGGTGTTGGTTATGTTGGTGGAGGGAACAAGGCACAAAAGGTCTTGTAAATTACTTCCATTACTTGGATTAGGCAAACCCCTCATGGAAATGAGAATAAGATTCGTTGTGTCAGCTGATATAGCCTAGTGTTATGGATCTACCCACCTAATGTACACTTAGCCCAACACCCATTCTTTTATTGTTTCTATTTCTTTAATCAGTTGGTAAATACACGAGGGGAAAATGCCAGACCATTGTATTAGCTCAATATCTGGGAAATGTATGATTGTATTTTGGCAGGACCCATTCTAATTTGGGGCACAGACACCTCACATGTGCAACCACATGTAATGCACAAATACAAGGAACCCCAGAATTCAGTAATTGATTCTTACCAATTAAGTTGTTGTCAATTGCCCTAGCAGAGCAGGAATGAAGAAACAAACAAAATGGGAAGAGAAAGAAAAGGGGGAGAACTGCAGACCACAGTTTCTTGAGGCGGTGGTTTGGTATTCATCCAAGGCTGTCAGTATTTCCCACATCATCTTTCTGAGACGGAAGGGGACGAGTAGGACTCTGGCGTAGAATGCTGACTTATTGGCTCCATTTTGGTCAATGAAATGGACAGCTTGGGGGCAGTATAGGCTACAAATACATCTTCCAGAGTATCATTGATCCTGCCATGGAACATGGTTGATGTGGTTGGGGGTATTGAGTAATTGTCATGCAAAACTTTACCTTCCAGTCAAGGAGAATGCAATGCCCATGTGGTAAGGAACTGAGCTGTTCCATTCATGGAGTTCAAATCCAATTTCCAACTACTGCTCCAAGACCCACCAACAAAAAGCATCCCCATTCACGGAAATAATCAGAGACATGCTTAATTGCTTACAGTCATGGCTGCATGTTATCTGCATTCAAGAGAAAAATAATCTGCTAACGTGTCCTAATGATTACACAATGAGACATTTGAACTGCCATGTTCAGCAACATCAATACTTGAAAGAACTCCAAAATCATAATTGTGGGGGAAATTTTTTTAACTTACAATCATAAGTAAAGATGGGGATTATGACGCTATTATGATATTCCCTTGAGCAGTGTCCAACCATTTCATGATAGGTTGGGAAATCATGGTTACTCTTCCATCTACTAAGACACCTATTGATCATATCCATTATCCGAATGAAGCAAGTATCATGACAGTTGATAACTTCAATGTAACGTAATTAATACAGATCATTATCTCCTTCAAAGGAACCTTTAATTCTGGCACATCCGCCTATAAAATCCTACTCCTCGACGAGAATCACCCTATATAGTGCCTCAGATGCTGTTTTGAGTGGTGAGTGATGGAATGGAATATAATGTATGGTCCACAGTTGTAGAAAATTAAGGACCGATCCAAAACAAAATGCCAGGTGATGCAATCCCATACAGTGCTGAAGATTATGCGAAACGAATCACAAATTTTTGCAACCGAATTTGATTGAGGAGCTGCCGCCATGATGTAAGGATGAAACAGATTCTTCTCTAATAATAGAAATTCTAATAATAGAAAAACTAGCAAAGTGCCCGATGACTAGGTGATCTACTTGGCCGGGCAGTGGTGGGTTTGGACATATCACATTGACATCGATATCTCAAGCTGGATTTATAGATGTTTTTCAAAGTCTTGAGAACTCATTAGGCTAAAAGCAATAATATCTACATGATTGAAAGTGAATCATTATAAATGGTATTAAAGCCGATCTTGATCCGATTTAGGAGTTTGTTTAGTCCTACAATGAGTGTTTGGCTTACACCCAGGAGAGAAAGTTCCTAGAGCTTTGACTCGATTTAAGAGTTTGTTTTTCCTGTGGTCTTAACCTAATATGGGAGTTTGTCTAGTGTAAAGGATGTTTATTTTAGGCTTAGAAAAAATTCATGAATCTATATATAAATAAACTCCTCTTGACTTCCTAGAAAGCCGTGAGTGTCTATTGGCCAAAAGGGAGAATTTAAAAGTTTATATTAATTTTGATTCAAATTTGGCACAAAGTTGGAAGGAAGCAGGTTGATGTGTGTGGGCTTAGCTTTATGCCATGTAAACTGAAAAAGTCTTTGTTTTGTTCTAAAAATAAGCTATATTTGTAAAGGAGAGGCTTCACTTGAACCAGAGGGGAGCAGAGGCCTTGGGGCCAACACAAGCATAACCGTTTTAACTGTAAGAAATTTGGGACAGAAATCCACCTCCATTTTCCCTTTTGTGGTCACTCCGAAACAAACGTTGCATCCTGAATTCGTTCAGACGTGTAACCACTAAGCCAACCCTTCCTCCCTCCTCAATGTTTTTCCAATCATATGCTGTTTTTCTATCAAATGGGCTGCCAAGCTTCCAGGTTGGAGCAAGATGAGGAAGGTCAGCCAGCCAGACCCGGCCTGTTGCGTCGATTCGAGGACATTACGTGGCTGCGCAGAAGCGAGAGCATTGGGAAGGGCACCCTCTCCACAAAGCAGCTGATTGAGGAACAGGGTGGTGAGGATGAAGAAGGTTCTGCACCCAAACATAGTGATAAAGATGTTTCTCATATCCCAGTTGTGAGTATTGGGCTTGTGGAGGCACCTTCCTTAGATGAAGTGAACGTGAAGATAGTAGAGTCCAGATACAAGAAAGAGGAGAAAGAGGAGGAAAGGGATAAGGGGAGGGTGGACGATTGGGATGACAGAGGTGACCAAGACGATGAAGGATGGCTTTCGGACAGGGAAGATCACCTCTTTTATCCTCGGTCACCAAGTTTTAGGGAGTACTGTATCAACTGCTACTCGAGGGAACTAGACAAGGATGATGGTGAGATCTTTGGCCTCAAAAGTAAGAGAATGTTAAGGGACAATGCCATTTTGACCCGTGCTTAAATATTTTTATATGTAAAAACTTCTTGCGGGTATTTTGGATTCGGACAATATCTACACTATTAAAAGTGAACCATTATAAATAATATCAGAACGATCCTAAATCATCCTTGACACATGCCTGTTTGTTTGACCATTATAAATGAAATCAGAAATGATTTATCCTGATATTGTATAGTTCAAATGGTATCAAAACCGATCATTATCCTTGGTGTCGATGTCTTCCTGTTTGATCCCAAGGTTGTGTCAACGATGAGAGTGGGATAGATGCTGTCTACCCAGTTGGGTTGTTACACTTTTGATCTTTATTGCTTTATTATAAAAACTATAAATGAAAAGGGGAGAACGAAAGAATTTTAATCCAAAAATAAATACCTTTTGGTTTACTTATTGGCAGGTCATGTTAAAGGAGCGAAGAGGGAGAAGAAGAAGTCACAAAGGAAGGAGGGGACTGCATCTCCAATTCCGAATGAGGTATATGTATATAAATGATGATCCATTCACAACTAGCAAGCACTGGTCTCCCTGCTAATCTCACAATACATAAGCTATTATAATATCAAAAGGATATGAAGTTAGCATTTAGAAAACAAACAAGACCAATTTATTGTCCTGTTTATCCTCTGCCAGTTCACCATATCTTCCTCCTCTTCTTTTCAGGGATCAAGACCAAAATCACCCAAGAAAGGATTAAAACGAAGGAGTTTCAGGAAGGTGTTAAAAAAGGATGGGTCCATAAAAAATCTCTGGAACGTCAGCGCATGGTATAACCCCAGTTTTTCATCTTCTCAAGACGGGCCCCAGAAAGAGGGTGCAAAAGCCTCCTAATGACTGAAGACATTCTTCCCTTCATTAAGTTTTCTCTCACTCATTTTCTTAATCTCTTGCAAATTCTCTGTCAATTGCCTGTATTGGATGAGATGATCTTGTAGCCTATTGGTAAGAGAAACAGTGCAAGGTATATATGCTTGGTCTCTGGTGCAATTTCTCTTACACATAATTTTGTTGTGTAATATATAGTATATGATTAGTTGGACAATTAGTGTAAGAAATTCTAGCATGTAGTTCCATTGTTTTTGCATTACCACAAATCCATTCAAGATCATCGAGGCTAGGTTTGTTTTCCCGAAAAAATTTAAGAGAAAATGTCTGAAGAAAAAAAATAGATATGTTTGAGGCATGTCAAAGTATTCTTAATTATTTTATACATGTGAATCGAAGACTTTATATTTTTTCCACTACTTCAATTAACTTAGTCAATTTTGTTAGTATTCTGACAATCAAATTACCTCTAATTTGTGACGTATAGCTTAATATAATATTATGAGTGGCAAAGAGTGACATTGTCACGTTACCTAATATGATGTCATGATGGGTAAGAATTGATATTGTCACTTGGTCAAATATGATATTATCTTATAAACTACTTGTTAGTCAAATATGATATTATCTTGTAAACTACTTGTTAGCGTTTAAAAAAATTGTATGAATTGGATAGGCCTTTAATAAATGGAATAATCTTTGGCATATTGGATTTGAATATATCCATTGATTGATAGAGGAAACTCCCTTATCCGGATTACAAATCTTAATACTTATAGGTTTTAGAAGACATTAATTCCCTATCATTCTAGCTAGTAGGTAAATTAATTTGTTTCACTTAAGTCCTATTTTTATTGATTCTATTAAATATTGACATCGATAATTTAATTAAAATAAACTACCTAATTTGACTAATATCCACATTAAGAAATTAAGAAAAATAAATCACTTCTAGATATTATAGGTTCCCTAGGCTTATGAAGATCTCTATGTATTTGTCCCTTTCAAGAGGATTGAGATCTTTCGATCCACGTATGTGTGTGAGGACAACTCAAACAAAGAAGGGTGTGATTGGTATGAATTAAGACTTTGGTTCGCCTATTTGTTCTTGGGTCTAGAATGGCATCAATAGGCCACCACCATGCCCCACTACTCTATTATAGTTCACCCTTGGACTATGGAAAAGACTAAAGTTTGGGAGGTCTTGTCCATGGTGGTTCACCCAACCTTTGATGATTGACAGAATAGATAGGCCTAGATCTATGCCCCTTAATGAATCAAACGATCCTTCAACCTGCATTTGATTTTGATGATCAACATAGATCTAATGAAACCCGCTCCCTATTATTACAAAAAATGCCCTACCCTTTTCCTTTTCTATTTGAAGAATATACAAATTCTATTAACATTGAATTTGGATTTGAATTGATCATGTCTCTATATTGTTTAACTATGCCTTTCTAGCTTTAAGTTTTTTAGATAGATTTAACTGATAACCTTTATAGCACAAACACTCAAGTTGCCACATTTAAGGTTCTCCCCAATATAGTTTTTTATCGGTAACCTTTATCCTTAAAAGGAAGGTAAGACAGTTTAAAATGAGCTAAAATCCACTTAATATAAATGATTAATGGTCATAAGAAAAAGATACTATATACAAATAAGAGGTAATCATTGGTAGTTGAACATCGATGGTAGTTTCCACCCTACATGGTCGCTTTATACAAAAATTTATGAACAAGTTAATAAAAATCAACTTTCAGTCCACTTAACAATTATCTAAAAACAGTTGAGATACATAGGTGAAAGAAGGTGAAACGAAGATCATCTTGATTCATTGATTATTTTGGTTTAGGAAAAGGAAGACAACTTGTAAATAAGGATTATTGAGATATCATCTCGACTTTCAAATAAATTTCATTTATGTTAGGAGCACATCAAGCCTCACTTGAATTGTTCAAACTATGTCTCATATTTGCAAATATATGTTCCAAGCAATGTAACCTTTAAACTCTAAATGGCAAAAAAAAAAATCTCAATGGTTGGAAGAACTCTTTTTGTAATTTTATAAATATGGATTTCAAGGATGTAACTTGACTGGAAGTCTTTGTACACATAAATTTCTCAATATATATATATTATAGTCAAATTAATTTTTATTGATTTGAAGAATGATGTAGGTATAATATAATCTTTATTTTATCATCTAATTCTTCATTTTCTAGTTATTAATAAAGGGTTGGAAAAAGATTCATTTTAATAGGAGTCTTAGTTTGATTTAAAGTCCATTTGATAGTGATTTTGAAAAGCACTTTTACCTTAAAAAGTGTTTATGGAAAAAAAAAAAAAAAAAAGAGAGAGAGAGAGAAAAGGTGTTTGGTAAAATTTAGGAAATATTTTTAAAATTTTAAAAAATCACTTATAATGTAAAAAAATTACTTGTGTTTCTTGAAGAAACACTTAATAAATTATTTTTCTAAAAACACTCTTTGAGACACTTCCCTTGAAAACATTTTGAGTAAACAATCTTAAACGAGTTTTTATTTTAAGTTTTAACTTGACTTTAAGTTTTGATTTGGGATTTGGTGTAATTTAAGTCTTATCTTAACTAAGACTTGAGTGTGTGATTTGAACCTTAGCTTAACCTATACTTAGGTGTAATTTGGATCTTAATGTGACTTAGACTCTAAAAAAACTTGGGTCTTGGTGTGATGCAGGCCTCTAAGGTAATTTAAATTTTTGTTTTAAGCTTAAATTTGAGTTTTGACTTGATAGAAGGCTTACGTAGTTTGATGTCAGATCATTTGTTTATAAATCTCAATTTTAAAATTTTAAAATTGAGAATTCAAAGATCTTGAAAATTAATTTGAAAAATCTTTGAATTGCCTTATAATTTCTCCTAAACTTTTGTACTCATATTTTAAAAGTTTTAAAATTGATCCTATTTGTAGCACATGGATAATTTTTTTTTTTTTATTTAAAAAAAATATTATTTCATAATTAAATTTAAGATTTAGGAAGATTCAAATGACTACATTAAATAATCTTGATATTTTGAAATAATTTTTTTTTTTTTATAAAAAATTGTATTTGAAAGATTACATTTGGTAGTCTTTAATCCTTTGTCAACATACTCACAAAAATTCAATAAATACTTTTTCAATAGTCAAATTTATCATTTTTCTAACTTATTCTAACAATTACATTTTTATCAAAGACAATTCAGTCTTTACGTGAGACCCATCTTCATGCCATGTACCAATCCATCTGCTATGCTACCAAAGACAACACAAATATTTTCTCATCAATGGACCCACTCAGCATATGAAAAATCTTTAATTTCAAGCTTCAAAACTTAGACTTTATTCAGTGAAATGGAAGGTGGGAAAGATTTTCAAATGTATAGTTTACTGCTACCATTGAATACGTCACAGTAGCCATGGAGACTTTTGCGAACCCAAATTGTGTCACGTGACACCTACTAGTATTTGCTCTCAATTTCGTCACGCTTCCACGCTTGAGCTTGGAGCAACACGCCTCTTTGACCAAGAGAAAATCTGGATTCAAACGACAAAACCTCTGGTTTCTTCCCTGTCGCCATCGCTCCATAATAATTCTCCTGGCCTTTTGTTGGACTTTTTCACTTTAAAAATCTCAAAATCCAAACTCATAATTCAACAAAAAAAAAGTAAACAAGTGTTGAATGCCCTTCGATTCCCAACAGTCCAGTCTTAGCTCACTGAAGTTTCAACATAATTTTTTTTATAATTATTATTATGAAAATAAATCAAAATTAATAGGGCGTTGGTAGCTGAAGCATGCCTCATGTAGCATGGAGAACGTACTTATTATGCTATTGGAGAAAAATAAAAAATAAAAAATAAAAAATGATATAATTACCTTTGACTAGAATGATGGACTACCATTCGTGTTGTGCAATTTTCCTCTTTTGTTTACGTGATGACCCAATGAACCACGGTGGAATGATGTTGATTTTTAATTTAGGGGTCCATTGACACGATGGGATAAAAGATTTTTTTTATAAAGGGAATATGCGATGATTTTAATATTTTATGTTAGTTTGTGTTGTATTTTTTCTTGTATTTTTTTGAATGGGTAGAGGGTGAAATGGTAATTGTAGAAAAGATCGGTCGTGATACCACCGTCGGGCGGTGGTCAAAGCGGAGACAGTGCGCGTTCTGGAAATGCCTCTTTCTGTGTCAGCAAAATCTGACTTTTCTGTTTCCTTACTGACAGCATCCGATGTCTACGTGTTATTTTGTACAACCAATCACTATCTGCCACGAGAGACCGCTTTGACGGTCCGAGCCATCACAGTCAGCAGTTCATGTCACCTTCGGTGAATATTGGCTACAAAAGTC
Organism: Vitis riparia; assembly: GCF_004353265.1. Taxonomy (NCBI): domain Eukaryota; kingdom Viridiplantae; phylum Streptophyta; class Magnoliopsida; order Vitales; family Vitaceae; genus Vitis; species Vitis riparia. The sequence continues at coordinate 5,105,631 of NC_048444.1, forward strand.
CATTTACCACAGCGAGTTCCCTTTTGTTCTTGCCCGCGCGAGTAGGGTTCTGTTTTTCAAAGCATACAGCGTAGGATCTCCGACTCTGACTTCCTTCTAGACACCGGCTCCCAGTCATGAGTAACCCACTTCCCAGCCTACTCGTCACCTCATACTCGCTCCTTTGGAAGCCCAGCTGTCCTTCAGATCGAGGTTGTACGTACGAAAGACCATCCTTCCCGGTTTAATTACCAAATTGACCTTTACTGCCACGCGTCACCGCATCAGGAGATGCTTGCTCACTTCGGCGAATAACGTTAGAATTTTCTCTCTCTTTCTGTCACTTTAATTTTTATTTTTTCTTGCCTTTCCATTTTCGCTTATTTTCTCATTCCTCACTCCTCTCCGTCTCCTTATTTCGCTTCGCCTCTTCTCTCTTTTCGGCTTTGATCTGTTACGAGTGTTTTGACCTGGACATTGAAGTTCGAAAAATCGATTCAATTTCAGTGTTTGCTCATAAATTTGGCTGTTCGCATCTCTATTTCGCAGATTGGGGAACAGAGAGTCTTCGATTTGCTCTCTCATTTTCCTAGGGTTTCTGGAGAATGAAGTCTCTGGGAAAGCTTCGGAAATTTGCGCTGCCAAAGAACGATGCTTCCAAGGAGAAAAGAGATGCTCAACTTTCGGCGCACGTGGATGAGCTAGCCCAGGCCTCGCAGGTACTCCAACCTTACTGTGTCTGCTCTCGGTATTCTCAATTTTTGCGTCTGAAACAGAGCTCGATGTTGATGTATTAATATTTTGAGCTTGCGTTTAGTGTTATTTCTGTAAATTCGTGGTGACGATGGTTGAAGGCTTGAAGCTTCTCTGATTCGTAAAATTGGGAAACAAGTTTGGGTGCACTATCCTAGTCTGAGTTTCAATGAAGTGAACTTATTTTCATGTATGAGTAGTTATCTCCATCTGATTTCCTCTTCAAAGATTGATCTCTCATTTATTGGGGACTCTGTACTCAATACAACAGAAGCATAACCTTTTTGGGTATCCATTTCTAGGAATTCATTCTAAAAAAAAAAACCGTCAAAGTTAATTATAATTACTTGCTGAAAATTTTCTTAAATCAAACATTTAAAGTTGGAGTAGAATCAGTTTGTCAAGCCAACATGTGAATTCAGTTACGCTAATCTGGATCCCAACACCATCAGGGAAAGGAAAAAAATCAGAAGGAATCTTTTTTTTTTTTTTTCGGTTGCAGTGGACGATACAAAGGAAAATAAAATGTAAAAAGATCATTTGAAACTTCATTTATTTTCAAACCCTTAATTGAGTTGGACAAAGAATTAAAAGAATTTATTAAGCTCAGTTTTTCTTTCCTTTACCTTACAGTGTTTGCCTTCCAAATAGAGTGTAAGAATTTTTTATTGTTATTTGATTGGGATTAAACTTTCAGGAAAAGAAGAGTTAGAGCATTAGGGTCATTTGGTAACGTGGGCAGTGTTTCATTCTAGTTCCAGCATAAATTCATTTTTATTCAATGACTTAAAATGAATTTTACAGCATCTTGTTCTAGAGGTTGAGTATTTCTATACTTTCCTGAAGCTTGCTAGGTATAATGAATGACGAAAGAGAAAGTCTCTAGCTTATCAAAAATCTAAAAAAAAAAAAAAAAAAAAAAAAAGAAACAGAAAAGAAAAAGAGAAAATCTGACAGTGTTTTGATTAAGCAGATCAAAATAAATGTTCACTAGAGTGTCATTGTTGTCTTCAATTATTTCAATTTTGTAGCACATATATCTGTAAGATGAGAAGTAGAAAATATGCTAAATTTGGCAATTGGCCAAGAAAGAGCAAATATTAATACTGGGCAATGGCCTGCACGTCATTGCCTAAATCACTGTTAGGAAACTTTTTCATGCACTGGTTTTCTTCTTAATATTATTCCTTTGTGTGTTATGTGTGTGGAAGAACAGTGTTGTATAGACTAAATTTCACTGTTACGTCCTTTGATTATACAGATTATGTAAATTCAAATACTTGTGGAAGGGAGAGTAGGAAAAGAGCACCACTAGGATATTAACCATCGAATTTAGCAAGGTTTTCATTAATAGTTTCGGAATGCTGTTCACTATTTGAATTTTGGAGTTGAGAGCCTTTCATCCCCATAATCATTTCAAAAAGGAAAAAGATTGAAATAGGTAATTGAGGTTCAAAGGAATTCACCAAATTAGATAACAGAGTCAGAAAAAGGAAAAGATACAAGTCAAAATTTTTATTTGGTACCCTAAATTAACTTACAAAAAGAAAATAAACATGAAAGATATTAAAGAAATTTTGTTTCAGACAACTTGGCTTCTTGTAGTTGGATTCTCAAGGTTTTGGAATGATATAAATTCCACTTGATTATTCAAATCTGGGGTCAATACCAGTATAAGTGTCTCTGAACAAGGTTAAAGCACCATGCCAAATGTGTCCAAAGAAACGGAGTAGAGCAAATGAAGCATGTGCAGAAGTAAACTAACCCCTTGAACAGGTAAAGAAAACTCCATCAGATTTCAAAGCAGCACAATCTAATTCAGAACTTTCACCTAATTGAGGAAGTTTAGCATAGTTTTCCAGTAGTATGATCACTATAACTGACTCCATTGAGTTCTGTGAAATGGAAATTAATTGATCTTTTGTGTTCTTATGGGCTATCATTTTCTTTCATTTAGTTAATGACTTTTGAAAACTTGGTAAATATTGGTTTTTATGCTATTGACCTAGGCCCTTAAAAGTATTACTATTTATTTTCTTTCTGTTCCCTGCTTTCACAGGATATGCAAGAAATGAGAAATTGCTATGATAGCTTACTTTCTGCTGCTGCTGCTACAACAAACAGTGCATATGGTACAAATTCAATTTAAGTTCATCTGCAGGAATTTATATTGATTATCAAGTTAGTAGATAGGTTCTTAGGGCATGGATCTTTCTCGCTCATGCGCATGTGCATGCACATGTCTTCTCCCCCTTGCTTCCTCTTTCATTAGGATATGGAAGAAGTTTGCCATTTAACTCCAGCTATGCTTGCAGAATTTTCAGTGTCATTGGGGGAAATGGGCTCTTGTCTAGTGGAAAAAACCTCAATTAATGATGATGAAGAAAGTGGTAAGGATTGATATACCTTATTTAATGCATGCATGACCTAGCTCTTGATTAACAAACCTTACAAACTTATGATGGTTTCCATATGTATCTCACTTGATGTTTAATTTCTTAAAACACCTGGGTAAAATTACCTAATTAAGATTTGGCATGCATCTTTTAGCCAAAGCACAAAGCCCTCATGTGTGGCCCCTGGCAGGTTGTTTGGGTGTATGTGCCATTAAACATGCCATAACTACACTGATGAAGGTGATCTCCTGTTAAGAATACGAGGCTGCCTACTTCTTAGCCATAAATGCATTTGAGATTGTTCAGTTTCATGTGCTGTAAATTACTAAATTAAAGAGATCATTACTTGATATTTGTTGAGAAAAGCAAAAAATTTGCTTTGGCTTCATTATTTTTCTTTTGTGTGTTTGGTTGGTTTTCATTTTTTTTTCTCGTGTGTGTGTGTGTGTGTGTGTTTGTTGAGGGTGGGGGTCGTTTTGGAGTGTGCGGGAGGTTTTCATTAATTCTGCCTCTATTTAGGACCAAGCATCTTATTCAAATTTTAATCATCATATAAAATTTGGGATGTTCAACTGGTACTATAACGCTTTGTATTTATTTGCAGGCAAAGTTTTGTTAATGATGGGAAAAGTGCAGTTTGATCTTCAGAAACTTGTTGATAGCTATGTGGGTGTGGATTGTTATGCAGTCAACTTTAAACACAGTCATTTTAGAATATTGCCTTTTACTTTAACCTAGTAATTACATGTTTTTTGTCCTTCAGCGGTCTCATATTATCCAGACAATTACAAACCCATCGGAGTCTCTTCTCAATGAACTTCGGACAGTAGAGGTTTGTCTATATGGTTCCTTTATTTTTTTTTAGCATATCATAATCATATATTTTCTCATAAGTCCCAATTGGATGCCATAATAATCATGACCCATATTCTGTTATTCAAACTGGTTTATATTTGGTCTTATTGTATCCCTAGAGCTTTTGATCTTCTATTCTAATGTGCATGCTGTTGTCCTATGTATCATCTTTGTCATGGTTTCTAATTTGTGGTGGTTTTACTTGCACATATAATACTAATTGAGCCGAGAAACTGTACGAGCATAATTTTTCCTGAATTTTTAGAAAGTGAAAAATGTCTCCTAATGGTAATTTATGTAGTTGCCTTAATTAGAAAATTACCATGACATGTTTTGATTTGAAAAGATAATAAATTTTTTCTTGTGTCAACAACAAAAAAAATATTTGAAAATGTAGGGCCCATTTGGTAGCAGGTGTGGAAATGACATCTTAGAAAATTTTCCTATTTGCAGAAATGAAAATGATGAGCATGCCAAATAATAATTTATGAAGTGCTTTCATTTTTTTTTTCCCCCCAAAAATGAAAAAACAGCATTTGATGTTTTTTAAAAAGCGCCCATGTTTTGGACATATTTTTTAAATGTGCTTGTGTTTATGGACATGTTTTTGTGTCTTTTTCAGTGTTTGTGTTTCTGAAAATAAAAAAGTTCTTATTTTCCTTACTAGACAGCAATGGAATCTTTGAAATTTGTGCTGTATTAGAATTATTATTATTTTTAATATAAATGTGAAATGGATAGGACCCATGGATTCAAACAGTGTCTTCCCACCTCCTTTGTTTTTCCTTTTCCTCATGTCATCAAAGCAGGGAGTTCATTTTTAAGTTTTTCCTCTTTTTTTTTTTTTTGGGGTGAAATACATAGGCATTTATACAATTATTGGTGCCAATTATTCTGATTGGGCTTTCTTTTGTTTGCTTGTGTAGGAAATGAAGCGGCAGTGTGATGAAAAGAGGTCTGAACCTTTCTATTTTAAGATATTTTGCCTTTGGTTGAAGTAAATTTCTTCTTAATTGGGTATATGATCTTCAGAAACGTGTATGAATACATGAAGGCGCAACAGAGAGAAAAAGGAAGGTCAAAAAGTGGGAAAGGAGAAAGTTTGCAGCAATTGACAGCAGCTCATGATGAATTTAATGATGAGGCAACCCTATGCGTTTTTCGGTTGAAATCTCTGAAACAAGGGCAGTCCCGAAGTCTTCTAACACAGGCAGCTCGTCATCATGCGGCTCAGGTTTTGTTTCTACCTTAACACAAATTTCAAATGTCAAACATCTTATTTTTCTCAATGGGGTGGATGTTCATATTCTTTCCCTTCTCAATTTTGTCCTGCTATTTGAACAGTTGAATTTCTTTCGAAAGGGACTTAAATCTCTTGAGGCAGTTGAGCGACACTTACGAGTGGTTGCAGAACGACAACACATTGATTACCAATTCAGTGGACTTGAAGATGATGATGTGGAAGATGGAGAAGATGATGGCGAGAATGGCTATGATGCAAGTGAGGGTGGGGAATTGAGTTTTGACTATAGACAAAATAAGAGGGGGATTGAAGTTGTGTCTGCAACAACAAATTCTATGGAGGTAAGGAACTAATGCTATTGGAAATTTGTTTTTTGATAAACAGTGGTCATCATTTTGCTGAGCTTTTAGACATTGACTAATTTCTTATGCTGTATTTGTACTTCTGCCATTCCTTATATTTGTGTCTATAACATGGTGGCTTGCTCTGCAGTTGGATCAAGCAGACCTTTCTTTTCCCCAAGCTTCAACGGTGGAAACGGTGGAGGTAAAATCGTGTACAACCCTTGGATAATAGATTTAGATGTTCTTTGATAACAATATCAAGTGCTGAAATGTAAAAGATCAGTGGATCCTGCTAATTTGAATCAATTGTCACTTATGACTAGATCCAACTTCAAAACCACTTAATGCATTAAGTAGTAGAGACCTGACTAAGCACTTATGCGAAACACTGTAAGTGATTTCTAAAGTTATATCACTTGTAAATTCTATTTTCCCCGTGAAAATTAAATTCTTTTTAATATTCACTCACTCTTGCAATAAATTTTGTTAATAAATTTTTTTTTCTTGCAATAAATTTTGTTAACAAAGAAGCTAAAAGCTTTTTATCAATGGATCGTTAAGTTTGAACAGCGCCAGTAATAATACTTGGTGTCATGCAAGGAAAAAAAATTTTATTTGATTGAATACTTCAGGGTATATTTACATAGGATAAATAATTTGTATTATAATTTTTTGGCCTTCTCCATTAAAGAATCTAGGAATAAAACTTAATGTCTTGGTGGTGTCTTTGAGAATCTTACTTGGTTTTGATTTTGAGTCTTTTGACTTTTATTTAGTTAGGGATCTTTACAATGAAGAAGTTTGGGTCTTTAATTCGAATTATAATTTCAAATTGAGAAATTTCTCATTTTCAAGTACACATGTGACATAACTTTTGATTTTAGAATCTCACATGTGAATATAAGAATAAGTTTTGTATCAAATTGATACATTTTAAACTATTTTAAGGATACTGTCTGTTTAACATTTTGTGTAATCAGGTATTTATTAATATAATATTACTAAAAAATATTAAAGAATGTCATATTAAGGGTGTGGCAACAAATTTGAATAATAAACTATTATAATGCTAATTTTTTACCAAATGCACGAAGAATAGATGTTATTTTTGCCAAATGCATGAAGAATCTATAGATCACATCCTCCTCCATTGTGTTAAGAAAAAGTGAGTCTCGCTGTTAAGTGGGGGGACACATGTGAAAAATGCGGGTCCACACAAGGGTTTTATGGGTGATGTTCTTCACTATTTTTGGGGTGCCTTAGGTGCTGCCATCTTCAGTTAGGGCAACACTTTTGGGTTGGGATGGGTCCTTTGTGGGTAAGAAGAGAAGGGAAGTTTGGAGAGTAGGCCCCTTGTGCATCTTCTGGACAGTTGGAAAGGCAAGGTATAGAATTGCTTTTGAAAATGACGTGCTTTCCATCCAAAGACTAAAGAGTTCTTTTGTTTGTTTTCTTTGGTCAAAGACTAAGTTGTTCATAAAGGATGGTCCTTCGATGCTAATTAGTTTGATTGATTGCTTGGACTCTCATTGAGGGTGGGGATGTTTTCGTACCCTCCATTTTGGCAGCCTTTTTTGTTTCAGCTGTGTGGGGGTGGGGGTGTATCTATCATGTATACCTTGAGTCGCCATTTTGGTGCCTCTTTTTAATATATATACTTCCCTTTACTTATATATATATATATAAAAGAAACACTAATTTTTTACTAAGTGCAACACTTAAAATTTCAGATGATAGCAACAAGTTTCTTGCTTCTTGTTTAACACTTATAATTCAAGATTAAGTTTTTCAGTGCTTATAGCCCAGTTTTATTTTTCACTCATTTGCTTATCCATTACCCAACTTCATGCTATGACAAGCAGAAACTGCATCTCAAATTCACTAATTATTTTCAATGTTCTGAATAGAAATGAGCCATGACCATTTTGTATTATCATGTTTAGTTTCATAGCCTCTCAGTTGCAAACCTTCAAGGATCTGTTCTTTAAATTCACAAATGTGAACTATTCTTCAGCTTCTTAACCCAGTCTCTCCATCTGCAGTTAAATCCAGAAAAAAACCATGGGGATCTCCAGGGTTTCAGTAGGGAACCTAGAGCAGGCAGTTATTCTGCTCCAATAATTGCAGAGAAGAGTGATCCATCTGAAAGGATAAGACAAACACAATCATCCACACGGAAGTTGCACACGTATGTGCTACCCATTCCAGTTGGTGCAAAGAGTTCAACTCCTTCAAGAACAAGCAGTTCGGTTCCCCGAACAAGGCCAACAAGCCTCCATGGAGGCACCCGCAATTTGTGGCATTCTTCCCCCTTAGAGCCAAAGAAGCATGAGAAAGATTCTGGAGATGATCACTTGTCAGGTCCAACCATATCAGAAGCACAATCAGTTCTCAAAGAGAGCAACAGTAATAATGCTGCCATCCGACTGCCCCCTCCTCTGGCTGAGGGACTTTCACTTCCACAGCTTGATACACTGAACACATCTGATACTAAAAAGGTCAAAAGACTAGCTTTTTCAGGTCCATTGACAGGTAAGCCACGGTCAACAAAGCCTGTTCTATCTTCCAGTGGTCCCATTGCCCCTGCCGAACTTCCCCAACTAGTTTCTGGATTGCTTTCTCGTGTTCCAATTCCTCAGCCTTCTTCGTCCCCAAAAATATCTCCAAGTGCTTCTCCTCCTCTTGTATCTTCTCCCAGAATAAATGAGCTCCATGAGCTCCCTAGGCCTCCTGTCAGCTTGGCAACCAAGCCAGCTAGATTTCCCGGTTTGGTTGGTCATTCTGCTCCTTTGATATCCAGAAATGAGCTTTCTGCAACAAGTAAAACCTCTTCAATGGCATCAAATGCAGCCTCTCCACTGCCAACTCCTCCTGTCCCGAGGAGTTTCTCCATACCATCAAGCAGTCAGAGAGCTACGGCATTACATGTGACCAAGGTTCTGGAATCTTCTCAAATTCCAGACAAGGCTGAAGAAGTTGGCTCTCCACCATTGACACCTATTTCTCTCTCAAATAGTAAGCCAACATCAACGATCTCTGAAGTGGCCTCTCAGTCTGGTCAAATCAGAGGTAATGAGGAGATGACATTCATTATCTCCTCCTACTAGTATGGCATTTAGGTCATGCATGCAGTATAACATTGCTTTTGTCTGTGTATGGTCTCTTTAGTCTGTCAAATCAGGGTAACTTGGTGACCACATTCATTACCTCTCCCAATTAGTGTGACATTTAGGCCATGATTGCAGTATTACATTGCTTGGTGTGTGTGTGTGTGTGTTTAGGCCCTGTCTGCAGTATTTCTTGTATCTATTTTATGTAGTTGTGATATCAGAAACATTGCCTTGTTTACTTTCATATAGTCATTTATAATGCCTTACAGTAGCATTTGGGCCTTTGAAAAGGGGGAAAAAAATAAATGATTCCCAAGAACTCTCATTGCTCTGAAATCTGAGGTCCTCTTACTGTTGAAAATAAATGCATATTATTAGATTTTTTTTCTCTTTCTTCAATTCTCAATGGTGGTGGTGGGGGTGGGGAAGGGGTTTGGTGATTTGGTGAAGGGTAGAGTTGTTATTGTGTCTCAGGCATAAAGAGAGAGGGATGTGGGGGTTGGAACTTGTTTAAATCAGTGTATTAATAATCTTCTGCTTCAAACCATAAGATTGGTGGAGAAATTATGGAACAATTCTTTTGTATATTTGTGCATTATCAAATGCAGTCAAAATTCCAATTGCATACTGCTTTTGAATGTGGCATTTAAGTCGGTTCCCATCAGTCTTTTAATTCTCATCTTGAAATGGGGCAGTAATGTCAATGTCAAGCTATAGATGCTTGAAGCTTTTTGGTGATAATCACCCGAGTCTCATTTGACAAGTCTTGGAACATTCCATAACGGAGCCCTGCTGTTTCCAAGTAGTACACTATGGTTTGTGGATTGAAGCACTATATTGATGCAATGGAGAACCAAACCTTGATAATATTGTTCTAACTTGTCTTGATATATATATATATATATATATAGCTATGGATTGTACATGGAGGTTAACAGTTATAAGCTTTTGTAGGCAGACCATGCACTTGCCATTGGTGTACATGTTCCACTTGTTAAATGCTACATTAGGTGGTCAGATCTCTGGATATCTCTAGGCCTCCACTACATCACCTTTTAATCTTCAGAACCCTGAATTCATTCTGATGAGTGTTCGACTGGCTGGTCTTTATACTCTTTCTAGTAATGTATTTGATTGATTAGATCGACAATGTTATTTTATAATTATTTTTTGATAAATGTTATATTATGATATTTACTAATTGCATGTTTGTTTTGGTAAATATTCCTTATTTATTTTGTTATGAAATATGCTTTATAATTAATTACAGGAATTATTTTGGGCATTTTCCTCCCTTTCTCTCACCCTAAAACACTTGCTCAACAATAGGAAATAAACTTCTAGGCTCCAAAATTGAAGAGCAGGTCAGTTTCTGTTATATTGCAGACAAATTGCCACGCTCTATTTTTGGGGCTCAATGAAAGAATCCTAGCATTCTATATTGAATCAAACAAAATAATTGTCAATTTATGTGCTGCTTATAGTCTTATATTTCTCTTCTGATTCTCGAACATCTTCACTGGATGCAGGTGAGAGTTGATTTCATGTTTTGTTTGGTGAAGCTTTGATTCTTTTGGGCCTGTGGGACAGGATCTGCATTTCATCATCTAGCGTTGGGTGAGGTCTGTAAATATAATGACGTTTCACGAATTGTTTAGCTTCTCATCACAATATTGGTTCACCGTTTGTTGTTGATTAGTTGAGAACTCACCCCAGCAGAGAGGTCACCGTTTCTTGTATATCATCAAATGAGGAATTTTGTTTTTATTGGTCAAGGAATTACCAGTCAAGCAAGGATGTTTCATTTTTTCAGAAAAAGGCAAGAGTCATTGATTTTGAGGTTTCTCAATATACATGTATATCCCTGCCCTAGAGTTTGGTACTTGAAGGCAGGCCTAAGTATTTCTTTTGATGCAATTTCCAGCTGAGGTTTCTGTCCTGGAGTGGTTAGGGCTTTGCTTGTGGAAGTTGATAATGGTTCAATGCGGGCATACTTCTAGAACATCCTGTACTGCCATTCTCATAGCTTGTAAATGTATGCAATACTGGGATCTTGATTCCCTGAGAAATTGTCATTTCCTCTGGAGGGATGTAATCAAAGCTTATTTCACAAAGTATATACTCTAGGTCGTGTGGTTGCATTGAGACCTTGGCCAGAGTTCACGAAATAAAATGATCGGTGTCCACAGAAAATAGAGATTGTAACCCTTATGAGCTATGTTTTCGGATATTGGGTTGCAGGGCTAATTGCGGAGGCTGAGCCTCTACTACTCCAACTGGAAGTAGAGGCCCTGGCTCAGAGACCTCTTTCTGGTTATAAGCCCCACTTTATTTCTCTACTCCGCAGTGGCGCTGTATGGTTCGTAGCTATCATCTGGTTTTAATGGTTTGAGAATGTTTTTGAATACAGTTTTCATAAAATAGTTTTCCAAAAGCAATTTTTAAAAATGGTTTCCAAAAACCATTTTGTGACATTTTTGGGAACAAAACTTATTTGGGATTTTAGAATCTTGTTTGTGTTTGTAACTATTTGTTAAAATAATATTTATATATAGTGTTTATTTTCGATTATTCTTCATATTTAATTAAATTTTAAAAATTTGTTTTGAAAATGATTATCGATTAAATATGTATTTATTTTCTTTTTCATAAACAGAAAAACTGTTTTTAAAAATAATTCTCAAATATATCTTATTTTATTTTATCATTTGCTTTTATACTGGTAACATATTCCATATAAAGCACACTGTTCCTCAAGTGAGACAGTGTATATGAATTTTTTTTTTCAATATAATGTTGAATAAAAAAAAATGCATTTCGATCCAAATCTAGGGTACGCTGTAATTTCTTTATTCTTTATATATATATATAAATATTTTTTTAAGACATCAAAATTGTCTTACGGTAATAAATTTAAAAATAATTTAAATAATTTTTACATTATCATATTCCAAAATTTAATTTTTAAAATTGCGGTGGTTTTTTTTCCAAAATACCCCTAAGCCAAGGGTGGGACGGGAAACAGATAAATAAAATCAGTCGAGAAGCAAAGAAAGGAGGGGAGAGATATGGCGACACTAGCCTCAACCAGAGCGTTTCATGTCTTTCATCGTCATTTTCAGGTGGTGACGCCGAGATTCCCACGGTCCTTGCTCGAGGCTCCTAAACCCAAGCGGCATCCTCTTCATCAACCTCTGCCCTCTCTCTGTCCCTGTGTTCCTCCTCTTACCTCCTCCCCCAAATCCCTCTCCATCACTTTCTCTCTTCCTGATGGCGCTTCTTCCAGTGAGTTCATCCATCTTCCTTCTTGATTCAGTTTATTATGATAACTATTGTCTTATTCATGGAACAAGACACTGATCCCCTAAGCTTTTCTTTACTGGAAGCATTTCTGGGTTTCATGCCAAATGTTTGGTGAAATTTCTTGGTTTGCGATTACAATTCAATTATGCAAGTAGCCAACCTACCATGGCTGCTCCTTTGAAATATGAGCATGAGAGTAGAATAATCCAAGGACACATATTTTTCGAACCTTCCCTGATGTTATCCACTATTTGCCCATGGTACTGTTAGTTTGACATCCATTGTATGCCCCTTCCCTAGAGTTTATGCCGTTGGGGTGCCAATATCTTAACATGGTACCAGAAGTTTTGGTATCTGTTTGTTTGTTTCCCCATTTATTTTTTCTGTGTTAGTTATCTATCTCGATTCTCTTCTAGTTAGTGTTGTTAAACAACTTGATATCTGCTACAATTTTGGGTGGTTTCAATGATTTCTTGCTTGAATGTGTTCAGTTTCAGCGACAAAAGTTGTTGACGTTGATCTCTCTCTTGCAGTCAAGGTGAGATCCCATTCCATCTCTACTCAAATTAAGGTTACGTTTGGTTCTTAGAAGAATATTTGAGGGAAAATGTAAGGGAAAGAAAATAGAGAGGAAAAGCAGAAGAAAATAGATTTATAAAGTCTTAATTGTTTTTATTTGTTATTTCAAACCCATTTCACTTATTTTAACTCATTGATATAAAGATTAAATAATTTGAAATGTATAAATTTCTAACTCTTTTAATTCTTTGATATTTCCGCAGGACAATCAAATATGAGAAAATAATTTTCTTTCATATTTTTTTTTCTTTCCACTTTCCGGGAACAAACATAACCTAAGTGCACATTTGTGTTTTAAGATTTTGCTTATGTTTTAGACAATGCCCATGGATTGAGAAATAACTTGAGCTTGATGAGCTTCTATATTTTGAAGTGCTCGTTTTAACTGTTCAGTTTTAATTCAGAAGAAGGCAATGGAGATATCCCCTGTACTGAAAGGGACATCCATATTTCTTGTGGGTAGGCGTTGCTGCATCCTAATTGATGTGTTTCTACTTGGGTTTTGGGTATGAATGCTTATATGTATGATACAAAGATTTTTCAATGTAAAGGGATGAACAGCACCATTAAAACCAATGTGGGGAAACTTCTAGCAGATGCACTACGATATTATCACTTTGACAGGTTTGTTCGCCTTATTGTTGAAAGCTTGGAAGAAGATCTTGTAGCTATGGATATGATAGCAAAAAATTTGTACTTTTACTCTCTGCTTGCAGTGATAGTTTGGTTGAGGAAGCTTGCGGTGGTGAATCTGCTGCCAAGTCTTTAAAAGAGCAAGATGAGAAGGGATTTCGTGACTCTGAGGTGATTCTTTTGGACTTTTATCCTGTTGCTTGTGTGTCTGCTTACTTATGTACAGGGCTAGGGACTGAGATTGTCAAACCAGTTCTTATTGGGGCTAATCAATTTGAGAAGCAACTGAACCAAAAGAGCAAACCCCAATCTGCCTTAGAGGCGGCATGATGCCAATGCTACACACTCAACCCTAGAAATTAAGGCTATCTGTTATACAAACTGCTTCATTGATGTGCTAGCTAGTCCAGCAGCTCACTTTAAACTGACATTTTCTTTCAGACTGAAGTATTGAAACAGTTATCATCCATGGGTCGGCTGGTGGTTTGTGCTGGAGATGGTTCAGTTCAGAGCTCAACTAATCTGTATGGAAACCGGTTTCTGGTTTTTCTGTTTCTAATGCTTTGTCAAGTCATTTGTTATGGTCAAAATCAGTTTTCTTATCCTCAACCATCCTCTCTTAACAATGATAGGGCACTTCTGAGACATGGAATTTCAATATGGATTGATGTACCGATAGAAATGGTTGCCAAGAACATGATAGAAGAAGGGGTTCAAATTCCTGTAACAGAATTATCTACTGCAGAATCTTATTCTGAGGTCAGAGGTTCCCTTGCAAATATTGAGTTAGTCTGCCTGATCGACCTTTTAGCCAATAAGCATCCTTGTTTCTAGCAATCTTGAACCTGCCTGATTATTTAATCACTGCTCCAGACTGGTGATAACCAGGTGTTTGCTCAGCTAGCTGTGGTGTATGAAGAAATGAAAGGTGGATATGCAACAGCAGATGCATCAGTTTCACTCCAAAGTAAGTCCCCATCGTTCTTCTAGGGAACCCTGTCCTGAACCATTGTTGCTGTTGGTGTTAACAACTTCTAGTTCTTAGCAGAAGTAGCTTCCCAATTAGGTTACGATGACTTGGATGCAGTAACCACTGAAGACATGGCTATGGAGGTAAAATGACATCATCTACAAAGTGATCATTAATTAATTATCAAACTAAACTAACTAAATACACTTTCTCCTTGCTTTTGTAATGACTTCAGGTTCTCAAAGAGATACAAAGACTGACCAGACTAAAGAAGATGATGGAAGAGGCTGCAAGGCCATTTTAGTTGACAAGCCGATGTTTCATTACTTCTGCAGCAGTTCCTTTTGTCCCTGTGGCCCTATGGGTTAGCCCGCCCCCGGCACCCCCCTCCTTTTTTTTTTCCTCTTTTTCTTTTTGAGTTCACTTTTTACATCCAGTATTGTTTGGACCAGAAATATGGAATCAAGTGTTGCCCTGATATGTATATAAACCTTTTCCACAGGTGGTTGTTGCAATGGAAAATTTTCCCGGAAAAAAAACACACACACACGCGATGCAGACCTAGTTGCTACAGTGACACCAGAGTAGTGCTATGTTTCTCTCTTGCTAAACCTAGTTTCCAAGGAATCCTTTTCCCTCAATTTTGCATTGATTGGTTCCTTGATTTCTACAAGAAAGACGGTTATAATACTGAAAATGTATCATTACTCATGGTGTCACGTGTATACCTTCGGTCCATGGCTTTATACTCAAATCACTTTCGTAAATATCTTTGTATCGTGATTCCATTCATTTGTATTATTATTGAAGGGTTTTAGATTTTATAACTCATTCCCGATGGGCGGACTTTGGTAGGTAGGGATTTTGATAGATTGGTATTTTCTTAAAGTTAATTTATTATTAGCGTAACATTGAGCAGAGTGTAGAGGCCCAATAGGCCCAATAGGCCCACTTTAATAAGAGCAGCACAGCACCGGCAACAGGCAGCAGCTTTTCTTGTTGGGTGGACAGTGGACTGTGGGGGAACGAAACAGAATAATTCAATTCAGCTACCTTCCCTTTCTGCTGCTTCGCCCTACGAATTAATTGAATTCTTAACCAATAGGCTGGCGATATGTGCCACTACGAACAATACTTTGCTGCCACGTGTTGGATCTGTGCAGCGACAGTCCACGTGGAATGATTAAGGCTTGCGTATTACGGTTATACCCATGCCCCTTTTCTAAAAGAAAAGCTTTTTATTACCCAAAAAAGTATATTTTGTTTTTCCATTGAAGAATTCTCTGTTCTTTGTTTGAATAAATTGATGACATGTAAAGGAGCTCAATCTATGAGTATTGATAATAACCCTCTTAAATAACAATAATTTTAATTATTGATTTTTGTTTTCAAACCAATTTAATGATCATTTTATTGGAAAAGAAAAGGGAAAAAAAAAAACATGGATCCAAGGTGAATTTTTGGGAAGAGGGATTAGAGGTGACAGAAATTGAATTAAGGTGGAAAGGTCATGAGGTTTAGTTTGGAATTTCCAAAAAGAAGGGAAAAAAAGAAAAAAAAGAAAAAAGAAAACTACAGGCAGAAAATAGAGGGAGCAAGTGGGGGGTGAGGGTGGTGATGAGGGTGCTGCGTTTTGGGATTATCAACACAGAGATAAAAGAGGGGAGACACAAGAAACAAATGGGGCTGCCAAGAACTTCTAACCCAATCCTACAACCACCTCCTTAAGAGACCCAACTGGAAAAATTCCATCTCTCTCCTCACATTTTCTCTCCTTCCGGTTCTCCTTAAAATTTGATTGTGTGATCTCAACATTTTAAAATGAAAAAGAAAAGGATTACATTAGAGTCAAGGTCAGATTCATTGATTGGTGCGTTAACAATTGTGTATCATTTCACATTTTGATGATCTGGGTGGGTTTTGATTTCGTTGCTTTTGGGGGGATTTTGTGGGTTGCAAATGCTTTTGGTTGATTGTTTCTTCTTTTGGGTGGAAAATATGAAGTTGCTTGGAGTAGATGATGACGGAAAGTTAGGGGTCTGTAGTGAATGTGTGCCGTACAAGTAACCCCATCTCCTTGAGTCTTCATTTCTGTTTCTTTGATCATAAATTTGCCTTCTTCTTTTGTTGGATTGCTGTCAAAACCATTAGATTATGCAGATCGATGATTTGTTAGAGTGTGTTTTGATTCTGAGGTAGTGTTTATCGCAGTTTGCTTAGCGTTTATTATCAAAGAACTCATGGCTATGGGCTTCTAGCCTTCTTCATAGAGTAAAACTTGTTTTATCTTGTAATTGTTTGTACCAGTCAACTGGTCCTGTAAATGTTCCTTGATGGACAGTGATTGAGTTCAAAGGGTTTATAGTTGTGGGTTTCATCAATCAAGAGAAAATTTGGAAAGCAACAACGTATTTATTTAATTTTACTTGTTTTTAGTGTTTTCATATATTCTTTCAAGTCACTTGGAAAACTAATTTTGGTTTGGAACTTTTTTGTCAGGCGTTTGCATTGCTAGCGGCTGTGAATTCTGTGTTCGTCATTGCTTGCTGGTGTGAAGAACTGAAGATAGATATCACTGATTATTTTTGGATATTTAGTATGTGCTTGGGTCCATGTCCACAACCTTGTAAGGGGCCACTAGTTGAAATGCCGATGCTGTTGGTGGATATAGCATTAGCATCTCTGTAGATTTGGACATTTTCTTTAGATTTAGTTGATATTGCAGAGTGCTGCATTCTGTGCTCTTCTTTGGAAGGGTATTTTAAGGAGAAGGCAGCTTTTCTTGTGTTGGTTAATTACATGGATGCAAGAGGATTCCTTTTGGATTGGCAAAACTGAGTAACTATATATTTGAATATACAGCAGTTGGGAAGATGAACAGAGTAAAGGACCCATTTAGGTCTTCTAGGAAATAAGATGCCCATTAGTTTGTAAACTATGGGCTTGCCACAAGTATCATCAATTAAAACTGCTGAGGAAGTTGCAGAATCGATTAGTACATTTTTGCAAAGTCCACAATTTGCTGGTTTGAGTACATGTGATTTGGATGGAATGTCTCGAGGAAGTCCAAGCAGAATGGGTGGGGATTCCATATGCTCTCCTTCAGGAGATTTCCAGAGGAAAAGCTCCTTGGAGCCCCCAAAGATTTCAGATGATTTGTTTGAACAGAAAGGGACTGTGGATGTTACATCCACTGTTCTGAAGATAGGTTCTATGGATGAAGTAGCTTGGTTCCCTCCTAAACACAGACGGGATATTCAGACTCCTGTTTCTAGGATTGTGGGGTTTGAATCGGGTGGAATGAATTCTATGAGTACTGGATTGGAGGGAGATTCAGTTGACCATGGCCATTCCACTGCTCCGGTTGGTAGCACAGTTAATGAAAGCAAGTCCAGTGGGTCATTAGCCAGGAAGCGGATGCTGTCACCTTTGAATGGTATGCTTTTTCCAGAACAGTTTAATGGTGATCCTCTCGACATTGGTTGCAGCAATTTTTCGATGAATACCCCTGCTTTTAATGGTGGCTTTGGGGGTGTGATGGCGCAAGATCATAAGAAGGCAAATGTTGGATGCAAGAAGAATTTCACCTCACCAATCTGGCCTATATCTAATTGCTCAGAACACAATAACATTTTATATGATAATAGTAGAGCAACTTCCATTTTTCAAACTGATGGCCTGAACCAGGATCACAATACTTGTGTATCTTCACCTGAACTTAATCACTTTAGAGAATCAAGTAAGGTAAGATCCAAAACTGGGTCAATAATGATATCCCCAAAAAAGGTGGTCTCGCCTCCTCTATCATTGTCTCCTCTTGGTCCAAAATTTTCTGAAAGAATGAAAACTGCAGGAGGGTGCAGGAATATCACAGAAGAAATGCACAGTGATTATTTAACTTTAAAGAATATGGAAAAGTCGCTCAATGGAGCTGTATCAGACATTTTCTTCACCCAGGAAGAAGAGGTGTTTAGGATGACAAGAAAATCATTTGATGGTGTTGAGCTTTTGCACAAAGAGTTTTACTCATCTTCCTTGGAAAGTACTGGCATAAGTTGGCCTCTGTCACAAAATTCAGCACCCACACCTCAATATATGAAGTTAGTTAGAAATTTGAGCAGACTTCCTGTTAGGAGGTCCTTAGTTGGTTCATTTGAGGAGTCCCTATTGTCTGGTCGGTTCTCATATGGAAAATTCAATCAGGTTAGTGTTTGTGTTGTGTAATATAGATAGCCTTTTCTGTAGATAGTTCCTTATTTAATCTTTGAGAATCTCTCTCCAAAGATATCTGATTTTTCTCTCAACTGCCTATTGTTGGTGCCTTATTTTTGTAGAGAATTGATGGATTTTTAGCTGTTCTAAGTGTTACTGGAGGGGACTTCTCACCAAAATCACGGAAACTCCCATTTTCAGTATCCAGTGTTGATGGAGATAGCTACTTATTGTATTATGCATCCATAGATCTTGCAGGAAATTTGTTATCAAAAAGGTTCAGGGCCCAAAAACTGAACAGAGGCCTTAGCAATGATGATTCACAAACTGCTAAGAGTCACCTGCGGATACCTATGAAAGGGCGCATACAACTGGTATTTTGTTTCTTCTCTCTCACAACCGATTAGTTACTATTTTAAATACACTCTAGCTTTAAGCTTTCTTTCATGTTTCTTTAACCTTCGATTTTGACAGTTCGAGTTGTGGAACTCTGTTTCATTTTAGTTTAATCATGCTTCAAGTGAGTGAACCTGGATAGGAGCTTAGGTGAATAAGAAAACCAGTTTTTTTGTCTACTTATCAAAAAACGAAAAAAAGACCCTTTTTTGTCCATTGCATCCCTCTTGAGTTTTGGCCATTCAAATGGCCAATCAATTTGATTAATATTATCACTACTATGACTACTAATAACATGGCAAAAAGACCATTTCAGCCAATGAGAAGAATCTTTTTAGTTGTTTTTGGAGTTGCTTTTCTTTGTTATTTGAATTTGTGGAGAATCATGAGTGAACAAATTTATTTAAAGGTAAGAACATAGTGTGTTCAAGGACTCTGGACACATGCAAGGCAGCAAGAAACAGAAAAATACACTAACCCCTGAACTTCTCTAACTACTAGCTAAAAATGAGTCCAGAAAATTCATCAAAGGAGTCTGTAGACAATATTCCCGGTACCATGTGATGCATTGTAGAACAAATTGCATGATTTCTCTTTCCATGGTTTAAATACCCATTTGAGTTTTAACACTCCAGTCAATCCAGGTGTAACATTTTTGGGCTCATGGATCTCTCCTCCTATTCTGTTTTCATTTTTTATTATCATCTTTTCCCAGGTTCTCAGCAATCCAGAGAAGACACCCCTACACTCGTTCTTTTGCAACTATGATTTGAGTGACATGCCAAGTGGTACCAAAGTAAGTTGGAATGATAACTGGATTGTTTTCTATGCTTTATTTGTTAGATTGGTGTCCTGACCTTTTTCTTAAGATGTTGGAATTATCTTCATTTAGCTTTTACATAAAAATTGGTATAGGGAGATATCACTAATAGATTATCAATGCAGATGCATTACTACTTTGGGAAAAGAAATGAAGAGATTTCTTTATTTTCAACCTGCTCATTACTAAATGGACTATTTCTGTTTTCAAGTATTCATTTTTTTTTTCTAGCAATATTCTAATGATGATTATGATGTCATTTTTCTGTTCAAATTAAATTAGACATTCTTGCGCCAAAAGGTTACTATAGGATCTTCTTGCCCAACTTCTCCACGGGTGAATGGTGAACAGAGAGATCATGACATGAAAGTCAAAGACAAGTTGATTTCATCCTCAGATAAAAGCCATCAAGTAGAGAAGAGCAGGGAACTCACTACTTCATATGAATTTGACATG
Source organism: Vitis riparia (assembly GCF_004353265.1). Taxonomy (NCBI): domain Eukaryota; kingdom Viridiplantae; phylum Streptophyta; class Magnoliopsida; order Vitales; family Vitaceae; genus Vitis; species Vitis riparia. The sequence goes on from NC_048444.1 coordinate 5,125,680, forward strand.
CTTAATGCTATGAGATCTATAGAACCAAGTACTAGTTTTGAAGGAAGGGATGGTTCAGATTTAGTTCACTCAATAGATACACGGGATGCAGGGAGGATTGATGTACCTTCCCTTTTGCTCGAGGAGGGATGCAACAGTGCTGAATCCTCAAGAACTCTTGAAAGTGAGAGCTGGGGGGATGCATGCAATGAAAATGACAGAAAATCTGCCCATGGTTGTTCAAAAGCCAATGAGAATTCTACCAGTGCTGGTGCTCTGCGGTACGCTCTTCATCTCCGCTTTCTATGCCCTTCGAAGAAATGTTCTAGATCCATTCAGAGATGCAAATCTGATCCTCTATCAATACCACAAAGAACTTGCTTAGACATTGAAGGAGAGAGGAGATTCTATTTATACAATGATTTGAGGGTTGTATTCCCTCAACGACATTCGGATGCTGATGAGGGCAAGGTATGTGGTTCTAGCTTCACATATAACATGGTTTTGTGTTGCTTTTTTACATGGTTCCAAAATCTGCATCTGATATTTGTGATGTTACTGCCTCAGACAGGAAATGTCAAATGCTGTAAATTTAAATATATTTTTGTTACACATCTTGATGGGCTTTCAGGCTTTCTTTTTCACATAATTGCTTTAATAAGAGCTGTTGATGGTTCTGCAAACTGAACCATATTTTAAGTAGGTTAATATTAGGTTAAATAGTGCTTAGTTCTGAAACAATTTTAATGGCACCAGCTTTGGTAGCAATTAGATATTACCCACTTGGTCTCTCAGCTATCTCAATTAGCTGAATGGCCAAATGATGCTATTACTGATGGCCATGGTCCTGAAGCCTTAGAAATGCAATGGAAGTAACCTGCTCAGAACCTGTCAAAATGTTTCAAAACAGTGAAAGGGTGCCTTGCCCACAAAAGGCTGGATTGGGGATTCATTTTTGCATTTTCTATACAGAATTTGTGTATCTTGAAGCCTATTGCCAAACAAAAAGGAAAAAATTTATTGAACTCTCTCTCTCTCTGTTTGTTTAATATATCAGCACTGAATGTTTGTCTAATGAGAATTGTTGCTGGCTGATGGCAGTTGAACGTGGAATACCATTACCCAGAAGATCCCAAATACTTTGACATCGGCAACTGAAATCTTTGAATTCATCTCCTCAGCTGTTCCCTTACGGGCTTTGTACATGTTCTTAGTCATCTTACTTCAAATGACACTAACCCCATTCTACCTGTAAAGACTTTATGATTCTCAATAATTTGATAGACTAGATGTTATTGTCCTCTCTCCAATGCCGATATAACCGTCATAAGCACAAGTGAAAGCGAAAGGTGGGTGGGGCTCTGGACTCCATTTCCAGTATATTGGGAGTACAACTGGGCCCACACCCATCCATCTCCCAAATGAAGACTCATCTTTCTGTGCCACCTATTCAGCTGATTTCATGGATTGCATTTCCCATTTTCCCTTCACTGCCTGGGTTGCAATTAAAGTCATATGGTGAATTAAATTCAAGATCCCAATCCAAAACCCCGTCTCCTCTCACCTCTGCTACAAAAAACCCAATTTCAAAATTTCCATAATTTAATTGGGTTTGGCCCAGTCAAGCAAGCCCAAATCAACCTGGATGATACGCAACAACCCTTGTTTTCATTTGGGCTTGGCCTAGTAAGGGAAGCCCAAGTGAACCTGGATAATGAACAGTAACCCCTTGTTTGGCATGTGATGTGATGATATTGAAGTGGCCTGACCCATGATCTGGGGCTGGGAGTAAATTGGAAATGAGTGAAAGGACAAATCATGAGAGGGGGCTTGCGAGTCATGACTCATGAAAGTGGTGGAATAGAAGAGAGTGTGTACTGGACATAGTAAACCCTGGAGACTGAAAGGTCTTTGTAGCTTCAAAAGAGAGGGCAAGTGGGTCAGAGGTTCTTCGCCCCCGCTTTTTTGGGGGTGGAGCCCGTTGTTCAAAAATCACATGTATATATATATATATAATTCTGTATCTTGGATCTTCATCTCATCACTCACTCGCAGGTGCAGTGGAGGTGGGCCTCCATGATATTCCAAATCCGCGATAAACACCTATGTTTGTGCCTCTCTCAAAACACACTTGTTATGGTAAAAGGCGTATATGATTGGACCCTCCAGTTTGAACCAACCAGAGTTGAGATACGTGTCTGAGTCTCACTGCATTCTCCCCCATCTGCAATGGCAGTGCCCCATTTGCCAGCGCTGTGCTGTCGATTACAAGAAGGGAGGGAATTAGTTACCCGTTTGGGGCTGTCCGACATAACACCTACTCCACTCACCTCATGCCCTATCTCTTCCCACTTCCTGTCCTTTCCCCCTTCCCTTTTCCTTTCCCATTCCCTCCCATCACCCTCCCCTTTTTTCTTTTTTCCCCATTCTTCCCCTCCAACCTTCTTTTTTTTTTTTTTTTTTTGAATTTTTACAAGTACCATACCACTGTCCACAGCTAGTGTTGTGGGATTAGACAATGAGGCTTTTCCTATGTGTATCAAATTCTAGGCCGTACACGTGTCACATCCTCATCATCACCCTCATCAGTATTAGCTCATTGTCCTTCGTCACGACCCTCCCCCACAATATCCTCCAAACCCTACACTCCCACCAACTAACCCAACTAATGACTCTTGTTCCTCACCACCCTACTTAAAAGTTCAAACCCCACTTTTTAAACCTTTCTCCTTTTGGGTTTATTTGTACAAAAAATAGAGGTTTGTCATTTAGCTCACATCCTTAGAAACCAAAAACTATAGTGTTAATGTCCACATTTATAAGAATATTGTAATTTGATGGACTACATTCAAAGTGACACTTTTCAATCAATTAAAGCGGGGCACTCTACAACCAATTAAAGGGCACCACCAGCTTTCCAACCACCAATCACAAAATGACTGAATAATACTGCAATAAAATATATCGTCCCAATCATAAAATCCAAAGTTTCACGCTTCATATTATATTTATTTACTTATTTTATTTTTGTTTTTGAGGTGGGTGGGAGGGGAATGGGCTCTTTCCTTTTTTTTTTCTTTTTTTTTCCTTTTTCTTATGGTAAGGGCTTGACGATCGATTTTCTGAGATGGGTTTTTATTTCAAAAAAGAAAAAAGAAAAAAAAAAAAGGAGGGTATGTGTAAAATATTATGGCCATTTTCATCCCATAGGGGGTAATTTGGTCTTTTTATTCTCTAACCAATCATATACGAGTTCGTGTAAGCTTTCTGTGAGCTAAAAACAAAAACTAAAACCCCATATAAACCTCACCTCAACCCCATCTCTCTTTCGTATTTGCTCTGCTCTGCAATGGCGGACTCCGGTATGTACGATTTCCTGAAACAACCGTCGGAATCAGCCACCGGAAAGCCAGCTTCAGCTTCTCGGCTTTTCCCTTGTCTCTACTGCCCTCGCAAGTTCTACACCTCTCAAGCTCTCGGAGGTCACCAAAATGCACACAAGAGAGAGCGCGCCGCCGCTCGGAGAAGCTTCGCAGTAGAACGATTGGCTCGTCTTAATGCTGAGTCCTCTCCGGGCCCTGGTGCACCTTTTCTCGAACATTGGTTCGAACCTCTCCGAGCCCACCAGTACCACCCCTCAAGCTCAATCTCTCATGCCGTTCATGGTGGTTCCACTCCCGAACCTCTCTCCCCTTCCACTGAGCCTGCTGACCACGTAAACCTTGACCTCACCCTCCGTTTATAATCTTCTTCTCTTTTTCTTTTTCTATTTATTTTCATTTTCTGTTCATGTTCTTCGTTTTTGTCTTTTTGTTTCCCCTTGGAACACCAAACTGAGCCTGAAAGAAGGTGAGAATACATACATAGCAAGTTGAAGGTTCGCTGGTATAATCCATTCCATATTCCTTGAGTTAGGAGCTGTTGAACTTCAACCTTACTGCTTCACATGTCTATCATCTTCTTATGTTTCGAACTCCTGTTTAACACTAATGAGTAGATGATAACTTATGGGCTTCAACTTCTTCTTCTTCTTCCTCTTCTTCTTTTTATTCTCTTTCGATATATATACACTACTGTGAGTGCATGTTTTCATGTTCATGGATTATTTACATTATTTCTGGAAATACCCCTTGGCTTCTGAGCTAAGCTATGGCGGCAAAAGGTGGGTCAGGAGTCAGGACCCCACCCTTCTGTGAACCCTAAACCAGATTTTAACGGTCTGAGCTTCAGAGGCGGAGCAATATTTGGTGGGGTCATCACTCACTTTTAACTGGAGCCTCTGCGAAGACCAATAGCCTGATACGATTGCAACCATTCGATTTTACCTTGTGTTTTGATGGGAACGGCTGAGATGGGTCACCTGTTTTACAGCTGCTTTTTAACTTCTTTCTTTGATTTTTTTCGTTTTTAGTTTTTGTTCCCCTACTGAAGAGAAAAGGAAACAAATGATTTGGGATATCAGCTACGGTCAGTTCAATTCGAAGAACTGACGTTAAAGATGATTTTTGAAAAGGGTTGAGGCCTCCCAATCAGTGGGCCATATTTTGGGCCGGCCTTGTGGCCCATTTGATCGCTACTTTAAGTGTCAACCATGAACCACCTGCTACGCGGCTACGCCTAACTGGTTCATGAAGCGACTTAGTGGGATTGACTAGAGGTTGGACTTTACGGCCTTTGCTGTAACACCATTACGACCCAACTGCAATTGGTTTATGTAAAATGATCTAGGCGAACAAAGGCAAAACGGATACTTTTTTGGAAAAGAATTTTTGGGATTGGCCCAAAAGAAAAACTAGTCCGGCAATTTCATTTTCCCACCGAAAACCATGATTTGGACTCTCGAGTAATTCGAAAAAGTTTTCAAATGTTCGTACTACTCCAGCTTCGGCCTATTTGTTGATGAGAAAAAAACTATAGTCACTGCTCTTCCGACAGGCTGCCTTGACCCTTAACTTAAACAACTTTTGAATCAATCTATCTGGCCCCATCCCCGGAAACGATCGGAGCCATGTCCCATTGAGCTTGTAGCCAAAAAAACAAAGAAAAAGGGGGGGAAAAAAAGAAGGAAAATGCTGGCGTTATACCATTCTAGCAAAATTCATTAGCAAAGGAACCATCAGGGGAAAGAAAAGGAATGGCCATCAACATTACCATGAGGTAGTGAACTTCCTTCCTAACATCTATCTGCAGTCTTTTCTTTGGCATTCTTCCACATTCACTTCACGAAGAACAACCACACTGAACAACTACTGATAGTGTCACTGTCACCTGCTTATTGGATGATAATAATTGCAATGCTTAATCCCTAATATTCTATAGTGGGTGATGCTAGGCAACAAGAAGCTCCAATGCCTGGGAAAGAGGAAAAAAAAAATCCATGAGTAGACAGTAGAGCCATTGTCATGGAATACAATTTGGGCACCTTCACAATGGAATTCACATCATAACCACATTATTATACATGCCTCGAAATTGAGCAATTACACTGAACATGGCCTCTCTCTCCGTGGCCTACATATCCACTATCGGAAATGGAGATAATGTGACATCACTTCTTTGCTTGGTTATATTCCCCCAAAGAATCATATGATTTGAATACCACAGTGTCTGATTGAGAACCAGAGTCTTTGACTGTTCATTCCTTTCGGAACTGAATTGCCAGCGGCTGGGCTAACAGCATGCCTACTTTGTACAGCCTACAATAAGGTCACCTCCACGCTGGAGCAAACTTCCCTCTCTCAGCTACTGTTAACATAAGATTCTCTCCTTCAATGCAAGGAATAATCAAAGGTCAAATGTAGGAACTTCTGTTGTAAAGCCATGCGTAGCCTGATAAAACAACCGGGGCAATAAATTCCTATATGGATCGCCTTTTCTTTTCTCCTTCAAATAAGCGATGCAACTCTCAACTTCAGACTTAGCATGTAAATACAGCTCATGAGCCTTTTCCTTGTCTCTTAGTTCATGCTTCCTCCCTTCATCATAAAATAGAAATTCAGGTCATTTACTAAGAACTTAAAAACCAAGGATAAAAATCCCATCGAATGTCATTCAAGCATGGGCAAAAACCATAGCCAAAAGTTGTAGGTCCCCAAGGTTCTTCACAACTAAATCCCTGAACTTAGATATTTGAAGGGGAGAAGCACTTCAAGCAAATAGATGAATAATCCAATTATAGCAGTGTTCCACCAAACATACCTTCTGTCTCAATCGGCTTCCCGAAAAAGTAATAGAAACGGCCAGGAATTTTTGGTAGAACTCCTGGTAAGTGTACATCTTGGTTTGCAACGTCACCACTACTCTCAGTCCTAGTATCACATGATTAGGATGAAATTCAAAGAAACCAGTAAGCAAATGAGAAATAAAATTATAAAGATGTAAAGAAATATAGCCATACTAAGTATGCATCAATTTGTATACTTAGCATTTTGGTAATGTTTATGAATGCATTTAGTACTAAGCTTGTTAATGCTTAAATGAATTTAAACTTGCAGGAACCCTTTTTTTTATAGGCTTAAAACTTGCAAGAATATGTCTTCCATTTATTTTAAATATTCTTATTTCTCATTCTTGTGTCAAAACAAATATTTTACCATTACTTGGTGCAATGTGTTCCTTTTTTTTTTTTCATTTTTTTTTTCGGGGGGCATCAGGAGCCAATAAGGTATTACTTCGCGCGCGTGTGTATGTGTGTGTGTGTGTTTGGATGTAGAACATATCCCAGTCATGTAATATATACTCTCTTAGAATGACTCTATGAGAATGACTAAAAGAAAAACTTCCTCAGAAATTATCAGTCAGCTCTAGATGATCTTATTGCGTATAGGTAGAAATATGAATTAAATATGTACCAAAAGAAAGCACAGCTTCTAGCAGAGAACGCACTCAAGACACCAAAACTGAAAAAAAATCATGAGAAATGAGAAAAGATTCCATAGCTTTCAATAACTTGGAATACCTCAATATAGCAGACTGATTCGTCAAATCCTTTATTTGAGCCCTAAAATAGGGTATCTTCATTAGGTCATCATAGTCAATTACAACCTGTATACAAGGAATATGGAGATTAGAGATGAACCCAAATCCTGTTGTGAAGTAAGCCATACATGTTACTTTGTGGTCTAGAAATCAAAATTCTTAAAAATACATTGAGGAAAGAATGAAACTATCCAAGAGTTAAATAGAAATTCATGATTACTAACCCCTAGAAAAACATTAAAGACATGGATTAGACCCATAGTCCAAAAGATTAATTTCAAACCAGAACCTATGATTGTAATAATTGATAGAAAGTAAGTAATACATCAACCTGACTACTTTGTCAGGAACAAAATCCGCATTTGCCATCTAAATTGAACAGAAGTCTATCTTTGGCCAGAGTATGGGGTCTTCCTGGTCCTTTTTTGCTTTGCTGTCTTCGACTTACTACTTTCAATTCACACTCACTCAGCTAGTCCCAATGATGGAACTTCAATTCAAGGTACCCACTTTATCTCCACTTGTGATTTTGCATGTCTAATCTCACACTTCCTAGACTTCCAACTATCCACCTCAACATTGTCATCTTAACAAAATCTTGTTTTGAGTGTGCAACTTCATAGATTTTAAAGGCATGATCACAAAATAGCTGCTTGCAGCTCATTCTTCACTAACCCCACGCCAAATTGATTCCCTAGGAATACTTATTTGCTTTGTTTGAATCCACAGAAACCATGGAAAGATCTTTTTTTCCTTAACTTCTCCAGCAATTATCTCCATAAGAATATATAACTCAATAGTAAACATGTTTGACATCAAACCAAAGTGATTTCATGTCTTATCTTAACTTTCAGGATTTGTTTTTGCTAGTGGATTGGTTATTTATCATAACTGACATAACCTACTGTATTGCAGGCATTTGGACAAGAACTACTGGTAGTATAATATTCCAAATATGTCTTGCTCTGGTGTGATCTTTCGAACAGCTTTATCCTCCTAATGGAAGTTCACTTTCATAATCGTCACCCAAAAACATCACCAAAATCTGGCAACGTCCATGTAAAAAATCCTTTTATTTTGTGTCTGTTCCTGCCTCTTCTATATCATTTGCCTTTTCTAACATCAGTATTGATCCTAATAACACACACATGCACATATTATCTACTTTAAAATCGAGCTTTTCATGTTCTCCATCATACTCTACACAAGAGAATCATAAAAGAACATAAATAACAAATCTCCTATAATAGATAACCACATCAGTATATATCTCATTTATAGAAATGGTGACAATATGGAGCCATGGTCTATGTCATTTTATAGCTATACCAATAGGCGGCAATCAACTTTGGTTTTAAATGTTCTGTGGTTACTACTGACTTCCAAACGGTTCATGGCCAAAAGATAAAAATTACCTCTGATCTTCAGACTCAATGAACTCAAAACATAAAGGCTTCCCAACATTTTAAAATCAATCAGTGCAAGTTAGTCAATAGGTATGCATATATATGACAAGAATTAACGACAGCAGATGTGCACATAAATTTAAGGCATAGGGATGTATAAATCAGATTATGCACAAGAAGAAAGGCTAAGGATGGAGATAAAACCAGTAGAATTGACTGATAACCACAATTACAAAACTCAGGTCACATGGAAGCCTCAAAAAACCTCAGGGAGTTGAGACTCAAAAGGGATCTCAACCTGCTTACTGTGTTATTGGTGGTTAAGGGCTAGGGAAGAGAAGGGGGGAGGGGGGTAAGGATCCTTCGGAAAGTTTCCCGTTTTCTTCTTACAACTTTTATGGAAAGAGAAGATTACCAAAATTTTAATGGTGAGAAATTCCCTTTGCAAATTCTGGAGATACATATAGTTTCACTAATCCCCTTTTGGGGATCATGTATCAAAGACTACAGTAAAATTTGAAATTTCAGTCTCAAACTTTCCTTGACTTCTTACACTTACAGATTTTGTTCTTTCCTTCTAGTTTATGTATAGTGCGTTTGAGAATCCTAAATGTGTACACTGGTTATGTATTCTTGTTTGCAAATCTATGATAAACCTCCTTGTATAAGATTATCTTCACAAATTTATTTTTCTCCTTTTTAATTTCTCAACATCAAATCAAATAAGAAATGAATTGAAAACTTTCACACAATATGTAGAAATTTCCTTTAAAGTTTTTTCTATTACCAATATTTCATCTGGTTTGGCTTTCTCTTCATCTTTTGAACATGTTTAACCATGAACCATGTGTTGCCCTGTCAGAATGGGTTAATAGGTCTATGTTGCCAGCACCAAAAAGCCTGGCCAAGATATAATTTGAGTGGATGTGTTGATGAGTCAATTTTACCAGACCACAAGAAGCTAGATTGGCACATCACCACCCAGTTCTAACATTCAGTGTCATTAACAAGAGTGTTTCATCGTTGTGCATTTCCGCGCATCACTACTTTGCATCAAGAATGTTCAGGTAAATTTCTGATGTAGTTCTGGCAGTAGTAAAATAAATTTTCTACTTAAAAATAAAAGTCCTCAACAATTTCCACACTTACACTTTCTATTTTCCTATATGTTCCTGTACATATATGAAGAAATTTGAGAAAGAAAAAAAACTTCTTTTTATTTTTCTCACTCTATTCAAACTGATTATTGCATCAATATTTATACATGAATGGCTGAGGTAATCTTGCCTTAAAAAAAAAAAAATCCTTGATTTTAGGAGAAAGTCTTCAATAAAATCAGAAAATAAAATTGGAATAGGAAACAGGTATATGTGGTACAGTTGGCGGTACAGATATATGGTACAGCTGTATGCACAGCTGTACCTTCCGGATTTTTACACTCCCCCTCAAGCTGGGTTTGTAAATGTTGATCATTTCCAGCTTGGATCTCAAGTCCTCAAAGTTGATTCTAGAAAGCGCCTTGGTAAGAATGTTTTCTGTTTGGAGAATTGTTGGAGTGTAAACCAATGAAACCATCTCTTCTTTGATCTTCTCCTTAATAAAATAACGATCTATTTCAACATTCTTTGTCCGATCATGATGAACCGGGTTCTTAGCGATACTTATGGCAACATGATTGTCACAAAACATCTTCATAGAATCTTCCACTGGAACTTTCACTTTGTTTAAGAGTCTCTTTAACCACATTCCTTCACAAATTCTATGTGCATAACTCTAAATTTTGCTTTTGCATTGCTCCGAGCTACAACAAATTGTTTCTTGCTTTGCCAGGTAACCAGATTCCCCCATACATAGGTGCAATATCCTAAGGTTGATCTTCGGTCAATTATGGAGTCGGCCCAGTCTGCATCTGAAAAAAATTTCAATGTTTCTCTTTTGTGTTCTTTTGAAATAGAGTCCCTTTCATGGAGCCATTTTGAGATATCTTAAAATATGAAACACAACTATCATATGTTCCTCAATTGGATTGTTCATGAATTGACTAACTACGCTGACTGAAAAGGCAATGCTTGGTCTTGTGCGAGAGAGATAGATGAGTTTCTCCACAAATCTTTGATATCTCCTTTTATCCACTGGAGCACTTCCTTTGACTGTTCCTATTTTAGTAGTGTAGTCCATAGGTATGTCTGCAGGTTTACAACCAAGCATCCCAGTCTCCCTTAGCAAGTCTAGGACATATTTACGTTGGAAGACTACAATACCTATTTTTGATCTAGCAATTTCCATCCCAAGAAAATATTTAAGATTCCCCAAGTCTTTGATTTCGAACTCATGGGTAAGAAAACTCTTGAGCTTGCCTATTTCTTCTACATGATCTCCAATCAAGATTATGTCATCCACGTAAACAAGGATAATGACAATTCTTCCTTCAGTAGTGTGTTTTACAAATAGAGTGTGGTCGGACTGACATTGGGAGTAACCAAACCTCTTTACGATCTTAGTGAAACAATCAAACCAAGCTCGAGGAAATTGCTTGAGACCATATAGAGATTTTTTTAGTCTGCAAACTTTGCTAATTTTTGTTTCAGTCTCAACACCTGAAGGAATTTCCATATACGCTTCTTCTTCTAAGTCACCATTGAGGAAAGCATTCTTGATGTCCAGTTGATGAAGAGGCCAATCTCGGTTAACAGCTAACAACAATAGAACACGAATTGTGTTTAATTTGGCAACTGGAGGAAAGGTTTCTTGGTAGTCAATTTCGTAAGACTATATAAATCCCTTAGCAACTAGCTGAGTTTTGTACCTGTAAACACTCCCATCTGCTTTGTACTTGAATGTGAAGATCCATTTACTCTTGATTGGATTCTTTCCTTTTGGAAGTTCACCAAGCTCCCATGTGTCATTCTTTTCAAGAGCTCGGATCTCTTCCTCGATCGTTGCCTTCCATTCAAGTATTTGTAGGGCCTCTTGGATATTGTTAGGAATCCAAATATCCGTAAGACTGGTAACAAAAGCCTGATAACCCTGTGACAAACTCTTATAGGAGATAAAGTTATAAATCGGATGATTTGTGCAAGATTTTACTTATTTCCTTTTAGCAATTGGCAAATTGAGCTCATCATCTTCTGACTCATTAGGATTAGAATCAATGTAACCTGAGTGTGTCTCTTTTGGGACTGAATTTGGTTCAATTTCATATACGAGTCTCGGATGTGTTTGTTGCTCTATATCTTCTTGAGACTTCTTCTTTTTCCTTGAGTAAACAATGAACTCAACAGTCTGAGATTGGTTTGGGCCAAGAGGAGTACTTGGTTCAGTGTCCACAGATTCAATCATTTGGAGTGAGAGACTTGGAGCAGGCGAGATAGGGTTATAGTTGTAAACAAGAATAGACTCAAGTGTTTGAGGTTTGATCATGGTTTCTGTTTCTCAAAACTGGTATTCTTGAATTCTATTCTCCCCTTGAATATCAATTTTGGAGTAATAGGATTGATTTTCAAAGAATGTCACATCTATGGAGGTGTAGAACCTTTTTGTGATGGGAAAGTAACATTTATAGCCCTTATGGTTTGGAGAGTATCCTAGGAAAATACACTTAGTGCCCTTGGAATCAAGCTTACTTCAATGTTGTTAAGGAATGTGAACAAAGGCTGAGCAATCAAATACCTTCGGTGGAATGGAGGAAATGAGTTGAGTCCTAAGGTATGATTTGAGAAAGACTTTGCATAGTGTTTGGAAACTCAAGACACAAGAAGGCATTCTATTGATGAGATAGGTCGCAATAAGTACAACTTCTCCCCAAAAATTTTTTGGGACATGAAAGGAGAGCATAAGGGCTCTTGCAACTTCTAACAAGTGTCTATTTTTTTTCTCGGCTATGCCATTTTGCTGAGTATCAATGCAAGAACTTTGATGAAATATACTTTCTTTTAATAAGAATTCCCCTATAATAGAATTGAAATAATCTCTTGCATTGTCAGTTTTCAATACTTGTATTTTGGCATGGAACTGGGTCTGGATCATGTTATAAAATTTAACCTATTTCTGATTTTTATTTCATTAGGAATATCCAAGAAATTTTTTTTTATTTATTTATAAATAAGCGCAAATATATTAAAGGGCGGAAAGCCACAAAGCATACAGGAAGTATACACAGCAGCCTAGAAGCAAAAACACATGAACAAAACATTCACCACCCCTTAAGGAATGGCAAGCCATTCCAAAATTCCTAAAAGCGAAGAGGACTCCTCTCTCATATACACCCTAGCCCAACTCCACAAATTACAAACAAAAGAATTTTTCAACTTCTGTATAGCTAGGGAGCCCCCCCTAAAGGCTAATCTATTTCTTTCCTTCCAAACCGTCCAAAAAATACACAACGGAATGGAATTCCAAATTTTTTCCTCTTTTTCCCCACAAAAGGGCCCCTTTAACTAAGTAACATCTCTTTGACTGTCTCTGGGAACACCCAATTAGCCCCAAACAAGGCAAGGACAATCTCCCAGAGAACCCTGACTACTATATAGTGTAAAAGAATATGATTTACATTTTCCTCTTCACAACCACACAAAAAACAACGATTTGGAAAATGCCAGCCTCGTCTTTGAAGCCTATCCAAAGTTAGGACCTTCTCCCAAGTGGCCTCCCAAGCAAAAAAAGCAACTTTGGTTGGGACCTTGTCCACCCAAATACTCTTTTTCGGGAAGGTGATAGCACTAGGGACTGTTAGCAGCTTGTAAGCATCCCTAATCCAAAAATAACTGTGACCTCCTCCTTTCCATATCACTGAGTCCTCTTTAGAAGAAATCCTCAAGTCCCTCAGCATATGAAACAACTCTCCTAAAGCGTCCAGCTCCCAATCGTTAGAGTTTCTAGAGAATCTTATATTTCAACCTCCTTGACCAAGGCTAGAATCCCACATCTCATTGACCGAGGCATTCCTTTGGGCCGCCAAGGCAAAAAATTGGGGAAAAGTTTGGGACAGCGCCTCATTACCGCACCACTGATCAGTCCATAAATTAACCTTGGTCCCCTCTCCCACCTTGAATTCTATGTTATCCCAACACCAATTCATCTCCTTCAAGATCTCCTTCCAAACCCCCACTCCAAACGTTCCGCGAGCCTCATTAGTTCTCCAACCAAAGCCCTCATAGCCATACTTCACCCCGATCACCTTCTTCCAAAGGATTTCTTTTTCAAAGGACACAAAGCATCTAGTCCTTGTTATGTTCTTTATCTTAGATGGCCCCCAAATATCACTATGTATCATGGAAAAAGGATGAGATGGTTTGTATGATTGAATTGGATAGGGTTTGCGAATATGCTTGGATAATTAACAAATTTCACACTGAAAATTATCTGAATTTTTAGTGAATAATAATGGAAAGAGTTTTTTGAGATCATGAAATTAGGATGTCTTAGACGATAGTGCCATAACATAACATCACTATTTGTATTAGAATTAAAGACAGAAAGAGACCGTTTTTCACCAACTATCGGATAAGGTTGTCTTTCAATATAATTAGTCACTTTGAAGATATAGTCTCAAACACATCTTAATATTGCCAATTGTGTTCCTCGAATTCAAATCCTGAAAAACACAATGGTTTGGAAAAAATTTAGTAACACAATGTTTTCTTGAGTGAGTTTCCTAATGGACAACAAATTGCAATCCAAGTTTGGAACCAAAAGAACAGAGTCAAGAATTAGGTCCTTAGAGATGACAACAAAATTTGTACCAACCACCTTTGAGAAAGAACCATCGGCTATACAAACCGTATAATCCTCAAAACAAGGTGTATACTTTTGAAAAATTGTGGCATCTCCAATCATATAATCAGAAGCCCCTGAGTCAATAATCCAAGGACTCAAATTTTCCTTTTTTCCTTTTAAGGCAACAAGAAAATTACCTTTTTAAGATAAGGATCCAAACCCGGTGATAGAATTAGAGGAATTTGCCACCTGTTGGGACTAGCTGAACATTTTTTACAACAATTCCAATTGCTCTTTGCTGAACGGACTAGAATTAGGTAGTGTTGGGTTGTCCTCAACAGTGACATGGTGTCCTCAGCTTTCTCTATCATTTTGAGGATGTGACGGCTTCCAATCCGTTGGTTTCCCATGGATTTTCCAGCATGTGTCCTTGGTATGACCTGGTTTTTGGCGGTGATCACACCAAGGTCTCCCTTTTCTTGGTCAATTGTTGTTAAAAGGATTAGGGCGATCCCAAGCCACAAAGGCTGAACCCTCGGTGACAGGTTGATCAGTTTGTGACCGCAACATCAATTTCTTTCTAGTTTCTTCTTGGCACACTTCTAAGTCAACTTCTCGGATGTTGGGTAAAGGTTTAGTTCCCAATATTATGCCTCAAACTTCATCCAGATTTCTCTTCAATCCTAATAAAGACTTGTAGATTCATTTCTTCTCAATAATCTTTTTGTATTTGATTGCATCCATTGGGCAGTCCTATTTGGTGGTTTCAAACATGTCCAATTGTTGCCAATAGCGAGTTAAAAGACTAAAATATTCAATGACAGACAACTCACCTTGGCGTAAATCATGGAGGATCCTTTCTATCTCAAATGACTCTGTTGTGTCTTCTGTATCGGAATAAGTCTCCCTTGTTGCTTCCCAGATTGATTTCTTGCGTCGTTTCATAGAGTATGAAATTCTCCCCTATGTCATTGTTCATTGAGTTAATTAACCAAGACATAACCATATTATTCTCAGCCTTCTATCATTTGAATTTCAAATCTTCTTTCGTAGGTCGAGGCACTGCACTGGTAAGGTAGTCATCCTTCCCTTTACCACATATGAACATCATGGCTGCATGAGACCATTGAAGATAGTTTTTCCCATTCAGTTTGTGTCCAGTAATGAGAAGAGCAGCACCATCTAATCCTCCATTGTTGCTTAGAATAGGAGCTTCTTGAGTGGAGGTGACTTATGAGGTTGAGGAGTCCTTCTTGGTGGTCATTCCATATTTGGTCATGAATGGATTGAATGGTTCAGAATTAGCTCTGATACCATGAAAATTTTTGAGAAAGAAAAAACACTTCTTTTTATTTTTCTCACTCTATTTAAACTAATTATTGCATCAATATTTATACATAAATGACTGAGGTCACCTTGCCTTAAAAAAGAAATCTAATCCTTGATTTTAGGAGAAAGTCTTCCATAAAATCAGGAAATAAAATTAGAATAGGAAACGACTATATGTGGTACAGCTGGCGATACAGCTAGAGGTACAGGTATACGGTACAGCTGTATGCACAGCTGCACCTTCCGGATTTCCACATGATATATATCCTACATGCCACTTAAACATGAAATAAATCCAACTCTGGGGAAAGCATTAAACCATCATTCGAAATGATAGAGCATTCAAATGAAAAGTGAATACATTCAAACTAAATTAATCAGCAGCCTCAAAAACTGCTCCTTTGTAAGGATGTATTAAGAGTGTGGGTGGATGGATACATGAGCTGATCTGTATGGTACTGGAAACCAATAATTTATAAAGAAGACAGTCATAAAGGATATTGTAGTAGTCAAGCCCATACCTGACCAATATCATCTTCGCCAACCACCCCAAAGGGTACAATTTTGGCTCCAAATCTAGCCGCCATTCGGATAAACTCAGATGATTCTGGCCAAAACAACTTGTATTCCTCACCCTGGACAATGTAAACAGTTGGGTGTTGCAAAAAAGAGTTTAATACTTCAAATCCTAAGGCGTATCTCTTTCACAGCCATGCACACAAATAATGCACATGTTTATATGAATTTTTGTTGTAGGAACCTAAAGGAAAAAAAAAAACACTTTTATCCAGAGCAATGTACTTCAATGTAGAATGTAATTACTAAAATGTTACCTTCCGATGCAGAGCCTCACGCATGCCTCCTGGATATAGTAGAATATGAGACTTGGAAGACATAAGTTTATAAAAGTAAGACCCTGAGACAGGAACTGCACCAAAGACTCTGAATGTGTCAAATGTTGACAGCTCAGGTAAAATTCCACTTCTCAATCTCTTAAACATCATTGGATGCGCTATTCCTCGCAAAAGGATATTTCTTTCAGCCAAAAATTGTAGTACCATGGGAGCCAATTCAAGTCCAAGCAACATGTGATAGCCAACGAACAAGACTGGCCCCTCAGAAGGAATTCCTGCAAGTCCCCTCACAATCTTCCCATCCTCCATAGTCGAAAGCATCACAGGGCTAGTAGCCATAGTAAGCCACCTAGGATCATCGAAATTAAATTAATATCACTGTTATGAGGATAGTTGGTGAAATAATCCTGTTCGTGAGCATTATAAAAAAATGGCACAATCAGAAATGTGGTACACACAAGGTACAGAGCCTGGTTTCCAATGAGAAAATAACCATTTAAATTGAGCTAGGGCATACTTTCTATCTGTTTCTTTCCTCTGGTATAATATAGGTCATGGAGTCTATGAGACTAGGGGTCCTTGTGTGTACTGCAAGCATGCACCACCAATCATGCAGTCTCTTTCCCTCTCCATGTACAAATAAGAGAGTTCCACAGCAAATGTGAGTCATCTCCCTCTCTTTCTCCAAGTCTTAGTTTTTTATTCCTATTATCCCTATTTTTTGGCTTATGATAATAATGATATCAATACTTTTTCTGGAAAACAGGGGTCAAAAGTTCATTGTCCACATTGTTAAGAGCATTATACACATTGTGAGCTCAAATCCTAATAGCTTAAGCTTCTAGGAAAATTGATAACTCAACATGGTACCAGAGCTTCAATAAACTAGAGGTCCCCAGTTTGAAACCTCTCTATCTATTTATCTATCTAATTGTATGTTATCACAAATTTGTGATTTGCCTGCAATTATTGTTGTATGTGTCTCCCACATGCATGTGTGGTCACGAATTTGTGATTCGCCTGCAGCTATTGTTGTTTATGTTCTATCACATGCACATGTGGGTATGGGGCCACACATGAAAGAAGGTGTTAAAGCATGAAATATGTTATGGACCCAAACAAGTTTTTAGTAAGATTGGTAGTTCAACACAGATTAACAAGCATAGGTGGCACAGTTTCCTCTCCATAATGGAGATATATTCATATATGTAATAGATAGCATTACTTAATCAGGTGATCCTTGTGATAACTGTAGCATGCTGAATAACCATGCATATGAAAATGAAATAATGTGCCACTGTAGACTAGTTAGTTTTTATGGATTCCTGTTGGTTATTATTATTTTATAACATGCATGTACTTTAAAAAATAATAGCATATCACTTACCTATATTCTTCGGTTGCCTGTCTGAATTCAGACGGGACCAGAGGTATGTAATCTGAAACATAGTCATGATATTTTGCACGACGATAGAAATTGACTCCTTTGATGATAGTTACCAAATCAATACCATCTTCCTGTTACATATTGACAGAAGTACCCATTTATACCAACAACAAAACTGGAAAGATCACAATTGAAGTAAAATTTTATACTCTCATATTGTATTAAGATCACATAATAACAAATCTGAAACTATTATTTCATAACATAGAGTTTGCTATCTGGTTAAATTTAAATCCAAATTCATGGAATAGAAAAAAATAGAGTTCAATATAAACCATAATTTTTGTGAATTAGATGGTTTCCTTAAAACCTTAGAAAAACAACAAATATGCTAATTAAAATACACAGTTTTAGGTTAAACTGAGTGTTTCAATTATATTATCCGCTATCTCAGGAAAAGAACATTGCTTTCAGAAAATTCTCTATCTAGCAACTTCTAGTAAGAGATTTAAATCTGTGGGTTGCAGGATTTTCTATTAGAAAGCTCAGGGTATGAGAGAAGATACTCATTCAAATTGTCAGGTGTTTCCTTCTGTTTATATGATATTGAAGTCAGAGATCATAACCCTGCTCTTGGAAACTAACAGCCAAAACTTAACTAATACATCACTGAGTAGAATTTTAACAAGGACAATAGAAGGTTGGGCATAATAAAAACAATCTTTTCATAATGCCAAAAGAGTTTCACATGGTTCTCTTTTCTTTCACATTTAATGTATCTCAGAATAAGCAAGCAGGCACAAACTATGATAGAAATCTCATCCAAATATTACCATTAAGCAGATCAGGAAAGCAGACAACAATAAACAGACAGGTTACCATGACAATGTGATCATTTAGAAGTAGGAGAACAAGTGCTCAACCCCGGAGCCAACAGATTTGAAGTGATAGTTATGCTATGCTTGTTGCCAGCTCCTGCATGCTAGTGTAGGTTTTGGGCCAGTGAGCATTGAGGGATGTTGTTTTATGCATTTAGGGAGTTAATTGAAATCAAAGCAGGATAAAATGTTGTTCAAAAGGGAGTTCAGCAGAAAGAATATTTTGCAAAGGTCTGGAAAATGTTTGGTCCAATTCTTGGAATTACTAATTATTCATGTCCTCTTTAATAAGGTTTTTTTATAGGCCCTTTAGATAAGGTTTTATTTCATTCTCCTTTTAGTTTAAATAATATTTCATTTCCTTTTAGTTTGAATTATATGAACTTTAGGACCTTCCTAATTTATCTCATATTGACAAGATAGCATTGCAAAGCAAGTACCAAAAAGGCAAAAAATGCTTTTCCTTCAATGCTGATTCAGAACACCATTAAAAACCAAGGTAATTTTGTAACTAATATATAGTGGTTATGTTCTTTTTTCAATCCATATTTGATCTTTTTTCGCTTCAATGTGCTGTCTGATGCTGGATTCCAAATCCGAGCCTGAGTGGTGAACTCTGCAAAAATATCAGTGTAGAGAGAGAGAGAGAGAGAGAGAGAGAGATCATCCTACCAAGAAGAGGAAATGACCACTGTCGGCAAACTTACGAATCTTACATTTTGGCAGCACATGACAAAGCCTCTCAGCTTCCTCTTGACTTGATAGAAAGTGATCCTTTCCACTGAAAAAATAAATGGTAAATCAATTCCATTCTGGAAAGAAACCACAAACTAAGGCTTGGAAAGCGCTACAAGTATATACATGACAAACAAAGAATTTCTATAAAATTATAGAGGCTGAAAAGTGAAAAGATGGCAATAAATATGTTTATATGATGAAAAATTACTTTAGGCAGCTCAGACTTTGAATTCAAGAAGAGATGAGGAGGCCTTTTACTTGAACTCACACATCTACTGCCTTCTAAATGACTTAAGTACATGACACCAGCATAGGAACATTTTTGCTGTTTGTTGTTAATATTGAAGATGACTACATGATTCACTTGCATTAATAGTGGCTGATGCTTCAAAAAGTTTTGAGTTAACAGAGCAATGGCCTGACAGTGGATGAATTTTGTGAAGATGGTATTGAGGTGGAGTGTTCCAATGAATGTTGATTTAGAGTTAGTAATGGATGATTTTGGGTCCATTTGGATGTAATAATATGCTTTGTATTTTAAAAGTAGAAAAATCAGAAATGATGTATACAACATGTTTAGTGTGTGCAACCCTTTGAAAAAACAAATGAAAATAAGGGCCAAAAAACAGAAAATCACAAAGCAATGGGGAAAACATCTTTACTGCAACATTGAATGAAACAAACAGCTTAGGATTTGGTTTCATAATTGGATTTTTTTAATTACATGAGGTTTTTTATAGTTTGATTCTTCTTGATGATCATATCTGAACAAGGAAATTGAGTGCTTTTTGAACTGTTGGTCTTTTCCTAACAGGAAAGTTACTAAATGGGTTAGATTTATTTTTTTTATTAGACCTTACCTTATGAATTAGAATAGGTTTGGCTCTTATGTAGTCCTTGACAATGAGCTTAACAACTCTAATAGCTAAAGAACAGTCTTGTTAATGATTTTCCTGATTGGAATAGGAGTTTCAACACCAAAAGTCTTTAAAAAGGTGGCTTCTATCTTCCACACCCCTCTAAAAATAAAAAATAAAAAACACACTTTCCATATGGAAGAGCTGATGAAGTATCATTTACAAGCTCTTTGAGATGAGAGTTTTGAATGACAGGATGAATAGTCCTTGTCTATAAGCTAAACTGGAACAGGAATTGAAGTGAACTGTGGGTGTTTTTCCTAACAGGAAAATTCACTAAATGTTAGATCTAGTTTTCTAGTTATATATTATTATTTAGACTCCTTGTCAATGAGTTTGACAAGACTAGTAGTCAAAGCATCTTGCTATTGATGTTTTCCTGATTCAAATGGGAATCAACATCAAGAGTCTTTAAAAAGGGTTAATCCTCTCCTACATCTCCCAAAAGAAAGAGGAAAATGAAACAGTTGCAATATGTGTCAAAATACTCAGAAAAACCCCACAGAAACCGAGAACTCTTCTCCTTTTTATTATTCTCTGCATCCATCTATATACAGACGTATATCCTATACATGGAGTCTAACTGATTCCTAAATTGTATATGGTAACATTAACATATACATGGTAAGCCAATTTGTCAATCTTTTCGTATATGTACAAAGTATATGTACAACCAATCTGATTCCTAAATTGTATATGGTAACATTAACATCCTCCCTCAAATTGATGTTGGAAAGTTAACCAGCAACAATTTGCTAACAAGAAATTGATGTCGCTGTCGAGTCAAAGCTTTGGTGAAGATATCAGCCACTTGGAGATCAGAAGAGATGTGAGGAAGAGATATCACCCGACTTTCCAAGGTGTCTTGAATAGAATGACAATCAACCTTAATGTGCTTGGTACGTTCATGAAAAACGGGATTGGTGGCAATCTGAATAGCACTAGTGTTATCAGCATGAAGAGGTGTAGAAGTAGTTTGAGGAAACCCAAGCTCCTCAAGAAGATGGCGTAGCCATACAATTTCAGAACAAGCAGTAGACATGGCACGATACTCGACCTCAGTAGAGGATTTAGAAACATGATCTTTTTTCTTACATCTCTAAGAAATCAAGGCATCACCTAAAAACATACACCAACCCATAGTAGATCGACATGTATCTGGACACCCAACCCAATCAACATCACTATAGGCAACAAGTTGAAGAGAGGAGCCAGCAGGAAAGAATAACCCATGAGTAGGTGAACCTCGAAGATAGCGGATGATTCGTCGAACTGCAGCAAGATGGAGATGTCGAGGAGAAGTCATAAACTGACTAACCTGATGAACAACATAGGAGATATCAGGTCGAGTAGTGGTCAAGTAGATAAGACTCCCAACCAGGCGCCGATAGAGAGTAGGATCATCCAGAAGGTCCCCTTCATCTTTCCTGTATTTGACATTTACCTCCATAGGAGTATCAACAAAAGAAGTGTCCTCCAAACCAGCCAAAGTGATAAGATCTTGAATATACTTGTGCTGGTTCACAAAAATACCACTGGCCCGATGATGAACTTCCAATCCTAAGAAGTATACGAGTTGTCCAAGATCTTTCATATGGAAAGTTATATGTAACAGCCTCCGAAGCTTAGTAATCAAACCACAGTTAGTGCCAGTAATGATAATATCATCCACATAAATCAAGAAAAGGATTATACCTGACGCAGACGTGTGGAAGAAGAGGGAAGAATCATACTGACTTTGGGTAAAACTGAAGGAAAGAATTGTACTGCGAAACTTCTCAAACCAAGCCCAAGCACCTGCTTGAGCCCATACAAAGAACGTTTTAACTTACAAACATCATAAGGAGAAAAATTAGTCATACCAGAGAGAAGCTTCATGTAAATCTCTTCCTGGAGATCACCATGAAGAAAAGCATTCTTCACATCCATCTAATGCAGTTGCCATGACTGTGAAGCGGCAATAGCTAAGATGGTTCGAACCATGGTCATTTTGGCAACAGGAGCAAATGTCTCCTCATAATCAACCCCATATTCCTGCTTGTTACCAGGAGCTACGAGGCGAGCTTTGTATCGGTTCAAAGAGCCATCAAAACGAAGTTTTACAGAGAAAACTCATTTACTCCCAATAGGTTTGACTGTAGGAGGACAAAGAACAATATCCCAAGTATGATTCTCCTCAAGTGCTTGAAGTTCTGCTTGCATTGCATTTTTCCAACACTCATGTTCCATGGCCTGTTTGTAGCAAGAGGGAATAGAAATAGTGGATAAAGTAGCAACAAGAGAGACAGGAGAGAAGAATCCATACCAATCAGGGGGTCGAGAAAGACGAGTAGACCAACGAAAAGTGGTGGAAGCAGGAGTAGGATCAGGCGCCGGGTCAAGATCGGAAGGAGGCACAGATGAAGTGGAACCGGACTCATGTCGACTACGTCTTTCATACACAAAACCAGGTTTGAACCTTTCCACAATTGTTAGGGATTCAGAAAAACTAGGCAAAAGAGATACAGATGCGGATAGCAGGTCAACATGAGATGGAAAGAAATATTGATTTTCAAAGAAAATCACATTCCGGGAAACTCGTATACGACGAGCATGGGGATCATAACAAACATAACCCTTGTGAGGGATAGCATAACCAAGAAAAGCACACTTAACAAACTGAGCAGTAAGTTTATGTCGTTCATGAGTAGGTAGATGCATAAAACAAACACAACCAAATGTACGAAGATCAGAATATAAAGGAGAATGACCAAACAACTTAGAGAAAGGAGAAACATGATTTAACATAGGAGAGGGTAAGTGATCGATCAAATGAACTGCAGTAGAAAGTGCTTCACACCAAAAACGAGGCGAAATCGATGAGTCAAGTAAAAGAGGTCTTACCACATCAAGAAGGTGGCGATTTTTTCTCTCGGCAACACCGTTTTGTTGTGGTGTCGAAGGACAAGAACGTTGAGAGATGATCCATTTGCTTTGAAGAAAGTCCTAAAACTCATTAGACATGCATTCTCTGCCAGAATCAGAGCGCAAGACCTTGATGCTAGCAGAGAATTGAGTCTCAATAAGTGCAAGAAAGCGCTTAAAGACTGAAAAAACTTCAGCCTTAGCTCAGAGGAAGTAAACCCAAGTAAAATGACTAAAGTTATCAATGAAAGTAACAAAGTACTTGTAATGTGCATGAGAAACAACAGGTGCAATCCCCCAAACATCACTATGTATGATATCAAAACATTATGAGGCACGAGATGTGGGATGAGGAAAAAGTAGAACTTTACTTTTGCCAAGTTTGCATGACATAGAATCGAAAGAAAGATCAAGAGAAGAACATGTTTTATTTCCCAATAATCCAGAATGAAACAAAGTACGAAGTACATCAGAGTTTGGGTGACCAAGACGTCTATGCCACATCTTATGTCCAGAACCAACAACATTACATGCAAATGAAAGTAAAGGAAAACTAGGAATAATAGTGGAAGGAGAAACATGAAGAGGAAAGAGTCGTCCCACTTTAAGCCCCTTCGCGATCATCTTCCCGGACACTTAATCCTACACAACACAACCAGAATGGGAGAAATTGACATTACAATTATTATCAACCAATTGACCAACAGAAATAAGATTTGTGGAGAGGTCAAGAGACACAAAAACATCAGTTAAGGAAGAAGAAAGATCTCCAACAGCACTGGTAGACAGAGAACTGCCATCGGCAGTGTTAATTTTCAAATTTCCATCATAATTTCTGACATTGGAAAGAGAAAGAACAGTATTCGTCATATGGTTAGAGGCTCTAGAGTCAAAATACCATGGCTTAGAAGAACCCGTATGATTACCTAAGAGCCCAAAAGCAGAAAAAGCAGAAATGATAATTTGTTGTACCATTTTAGGAGTGAGTGTGTTCAGGTTTGCTAAGGCTGTAGGAGCAGAAATTGGAACAATCGACGAGGCAGCAGGCAATGCAACAGAACTAGAGGCACCAGTGGAAGCATGATAAGCATTACCCTGCTTCATTTCAGGCCGAATGGGACAAGCAAAGATGATATGAGCTTGTTTCTTGCAGTAGTTACTAAACTTCTTGGGATAATCCCGAGCAATGTGACCAAAATCTTTACAACTAAAGCACTGGACAACATGCATGTCTCGACCCTTATTCCGCCCCTGTGCTGCATAAGCCATAGAAACAGGTGCACTAACATTAGCCCGATGGTCCATGGTAGCTTGAGTTACGATACACTGCTCCTCACGCAGAAGTTCACTCTAACAGGCATCCAAAGATGGTACAAGATGACGATTCATCATATTAGACCGTGCAATTTCAAAGTCGGGTCGTAGCTTCATCAAGAATTGATCCCGCTTGCTGGTTGCATTCACTGCTTAGACAGCAGAGAGAGTTGCAGCGGGAACATTAGCATAAACAATGTCGAAATAATCAGTCCAAAGAGTTTAAAAACCAGAAAAATATTCCTCAATTGAGAGACTTCCTTGTGTGAAATTAGTCATCTCATACTCCAATTGAAAATGCCTAGTAGAGTTGTCTTAATTGTAAACCGTGTGGAGATAATTCCACATGGTAGCAGCAGTTTTATAAGGCCTCAGATTGAGAACAAGGTGAGGGTCAACCGAGCTAAGGATCCAAGTCATAACCCGAGCATCCTTAATTTCCCACTTAGACAAAGCCTCGGCATCACGAGGTGCAGGATTACCCCCATCAATATGACCCCATAATTCTTTTCCTTTGACAAATAATTTAAATTGAAACTCCTAAGCACAATAATTTTTGCCAATAAATCTAATAGGAAACGATTCCAACTTATCTGATGACATGATGCAACCGAGAGACAAAGGAAATAACCCACCAGAAAATTGGAATAAAAGTGCCCAAGAACTAGGTCGCAATGAACCCGATCAACACTATTTTCGATGCCAAGCATTTGATTGGTAGAAGATCGGTTCAACTGTGAAGAACGTTGTTGTTATAATGCCTACCTCAAGTGATGTGTATCATCAATAAGCCAACAGCTGCTGAGAATCAAGCCACCAAGGATGTGGGAGTTATTGCCGGCCTCAACATGATGCGTATCATCAATGAGCCAACAGCTGCCGAGATACACCCCTCAAACGCAGCTATTGAAGGGATCGAAACCAAGAAAAACACCCATAGCAATCACCAAAAAAATAAAACCACAAATGCACCAACAGGAAATGCCAAAACCTCCAAGAAGCACGAACTCCACTCAGAAGGTGCCGAAACCTTGCTCAGATACCATGTCAAAATACTCAGAAAAACCCCGCAGAAACCGAGAACTCTTCTCCTTTTTATTATCCTCCGCATCCATCTATATACAGACGTATATCCTATACATGGAATCTAACCGATTCCTAAATTGTATTTGGTAACATTAACATATACATGGTAAGCCAATCCGTCAATCTTTTCGTATATGTACAAAGTATATGTACAGTCAATTTGATTCCTAAATTGTATATGGTAACATTAACAGTATGGTGATGAAGTTATTATTTATATAAGCTCGTCAAGGTCTAATATAAGCTCTTCATGGTGAGACGTTTTCCTAGCAGTGGGATGTGTGTACACAAGATCAAATCTTGTCTCTCTTCTATATTTCATCTTCTTTGATCTTGAGTGTTCTAAGACTTACACAGTAAGGTGCACATACCTTGTTGTCCATTCAAATGAGCAGCTGGCCAAACTCATGAGTTAGATTGGCTTCAAGTTAAGAAATGGCTACAAGAAGGTCAACTATAAAAAAATTTAAAAATAAAGAAATACAATAGTTGAGCAAGACTAGATTTGCTAAGCTTGCCATTCAATAATTCATTTTCTGTTTTACTTTTACTTTTCTTCTAAGCAATTAGATCAAGTTTAATTAACCTAGAAGTTGCTGAGTGTCAACTTTTCTACAATAAGCAATCATACAATTCAATAAAAAGGAAAAATGCAGAGAAGACAAAGAGTCAGGACCTGGAAAGTATCAGTATTTCTGCTTTCACAGCATGGAGACGTGAATTCGCATATGCAGAAGCTGAGGAAAGCATCTTCAGCCTCCAGAGAAAGGTTTCTTGAGGCAAAATATCTGACAGAACCTGTGACTTTAACCATCAATTCTTCGTCCAAAAGCAACAACACAAGATAAGAAAAATTAAAATGAGAGTATCAAGTCAGAAGAAAATGAAATATGATAAAAAATAAATAAAATAAAATAAATAAAAAAAAAAGACGAGACTCATCAACAAAAAATAAATCTGAGACAATCATCATGACATGAACTCCTAGAGAAATCCTGCATCTGGGACATTTCAAGAACAATATACAATTATGTGTCACGTCTACTGACAAGAAGGCACTGCAAATTGTGAAAAACTATAATGAGGAAACCTCCCTGGCATGTATAGAGAATTTTGACAAAAAGGATTTAAAAAAAAATAAAAAAAAATGATGCCAATAACAAAGCCCTTGACATATTGACTAACATACAGTAGGATTTCTCAATTAGAGAATTTTTTGTCCACTAAAAGAAGGCAAAACATATACCATAGTCTACTTATGTTCTAGGGTCAAATCTTACAGAAAGATAAGCTGACAGTGCACCAAGACCCTCTGATATCTCTCCAACTGTTTGTTGCAGAGAAAGTCCTTTTTCTGCAGTTGTCATCACCATCCTCAAAGGATCACCTAAATTTAAAAATGGTACAGCTGCTTGCATCAATTGGGAAGATACAATATGGTATTTAAGTTGCAAGAAGATCAGTTCTTATGACACTAATAATTTTGGGAATAAAGAATAGATAACTACTAGAATCAGTTCCTAATAGCAAATTCCACCAGAAGCAAATTTTCCAAATTCATGGTCTTCCATTTGCGGCATTAATAGTTTAGATGCAGATTGATATTATAATAGCTTCATCAATAAGGATTGCCACTTGGGTAATTCTGGACTGGAGCAAACTCGATATATTCCAAGCTCAAAGTAAGAACAAATATATGTGTCAAGCAACTATTGAAACTAGTGGATGAAAATAAAAGGAAAAAGAAAAGCAAAAACCTGTCATCAAGCTAAGCACATAGGGAACGCCTAAATTGAGTTGGTCAGGCATGACATCGAATAAAGGTATTAGAGGTTGCAGTGGTGACTTGCCAAAAGATGTAGCTGCCAAATGAACAAAAATTAGTAACTATGAATAGCATGCAAAGATTTTGATCAATTGCATGCAATGAACTTTAGTTTTTTGCTTTTTCTTACTAAGAGTGCTGCACATATCATGGAGGGTATCCCTGGAACCAAAAGTACATTATGCATATGTGGTAGCTTCCAATTTTAAGTCTTAACCACCTTTCTTAAAGGCATTTGAGATTTGATCAAGTCAAATTCAATCAATCAGTTAAAACAGTGAAAAATCGGTTATCCAATTTCAGTAAAATATAGCATGTCTTGTTTCTTAATATGATCAGTCTAACTGATCAATAAACACACCCATATATAGTTGAATTTTTGCTGGAATTGAAAAGGACCATTGATAGCAGTGAATAAATCAGGTGAAAGTCTAAGCTCTCATCAACATAATTTACAAAAAGGAAGTTCTCACCTGGGTTAGCCAAAATTAGTGCAAGATCAATATCAGGGTTACGGGCTGCAACAGCTAGAGCAAGGCATCCTCCAAGAGATTCTCCAACAAGGTATATGGGCTTATTTGGTGAATGGAAATTCTCTGACCGTACCGTTCTTTCAACCAGCTTCACCAATTCTTAACGATGAAAATTTGGAAAAGACTATATTAAAACGAAATTCAACATACTTGTCCTATGGTGTCCCCATTTAGGAGGATAAACACAGTAAGCATGATCTTTGTTTTCAAAAAGTTGGTTACTTTACTTCCTCATGATCAGTTCTGGTGTGTACTTGTAGCAATTTGAGGTTTCTTTCCCCTCTGGCTTAGATTTCTAGGGTCTTTCTGCCTTTTGGGCATGTTTCAATAGTCAGGCATGCTGTGCTTTCTTCAGTATACTTATTCCTCTATTAATCTATATTAAATTTCAAAAAGGATTTATATTCTAGGACATACTAAAAAGAAGTTATCGTTGTTCTGCATCCAGTACCTCTTTTGTTCAATTCTGTAATGACAGTGCAAGGAACCACTATCATTCTTTACTTTAAACTAAAGCCAAAGAAACAGAATGATGCAGCAGCTAATGTACAAAATAACACTGCCCATCACTGACTCTGTACACACTATCTCAAGTTTACATGGGTAGTAAGAAACACATGAGAAAGTGAGTGTAAAAAATAAAATAAAATAAAAAAGAACTAAACCTGTAAATGGTGTTCGATCCATAACAGGGATATGCAAGCACCATATGTCGAAAATCCTTCATTCAAGAAAACAATAGTGAGCTGGGCAACTTAATGATTATATGGACAAAGGTAATTGGCATGGCATCAGATCGTAATTCTATCATCATCAAATTTCTTAGGAGACACAAAGACAGAAGCATATTCTCCATTTGTAACTTTAGTTTGATTGAATGCTTACTGTCCAAGTCTATGATGATGCATACTAAGTCCAAGTCCAACACCATCAATCCCTGCAAAATTCAAAATATATAACAGCAAATTCTCAATAATTTGCCGATTACAATAATAACAAACAATAACAAATTTTTTAGTGCTGACAAATATTGATATTGACAATGATAATGACCTCTTTGCCAGTTTCCCCATCCATTTATTCCAGCATTACAAAAGTTTCTTATATCTATCTTATTTATTCCCATTTGGAATGACATATTCCTTCTGCTCCAAAATAATCTTCTCATTTCTAAGAAAGAGAGATGTTCTAATAGGTCCAAGTCCAACACCATCAATCCCTTCAAAATTCAAAATATATAATAGCAAATTCTCAATAATTTGCAGATTATAATAATAATAACAATAATAAATTTTTTAGTGCTGACAAATATTGATATTGGCAATGATAATGACCGCTTTGCTAGTTTCTCCATTCATTCATTCCAGCATTACAAAAGTTCCTTATATCTATCTTATTTATTCTTATTTGGAATGGCATATTCCTTCTGCTCCTAAATAATCTTCTCATTTTTAAGAAAGAGAGATGATCTCCTATATAATCATTTGATATTGAAGGACAAGTATTTAACATTCACGAGTTAAGAACTAGTCTATAAATTTGTGAAAAAAAATATATATGTTCCGAAGGGATACCTAGATCTTTAATTGTCAAACAAATTACGTATGTCAATATAAAGCTGAATTCATGTAATAATTCGCAAAATAACGAATTTAATGCATAACTCCAAACAGCATTGTTCATCATGGAAATTTCTCCTGAAGACAGCCAACTTTAGTTCGAAAATTAGAGGCAAGATGAAAGTGCTGTTGGAGTTATGCATTAATAAAAATGAAATGGAGCGGAGAGAGGCAGAACCAAATCAAATTGTTTGAATGAGGAAAACCACAAGCTTGTTTGCTGAATTAGACTGCAGCAAACGAACATCCATACGCCTTGTTATTAACTTTTCCAATTAATATAAATCAAGAAGCTAAGATGAATCTAAAAGTATAATCCAGTCAAGGCTCTGATTGTTTTATTGTTAGAAGTTTCCAGCAAAAAAAAATTCACCAGAAGAAAAGATGAATCAAGGAAAGAGTGGCGGGGCAAAGACCTGGTAAAAAGAGAAGCAGAGGAGAGTTTTCCAACCGAGTCCCGCACTCCAAGGGCGAAAACCAGCGGGGCGGTCCACCGTCCGATCTGCTCAAATCCTTCGACTGCTGGAAGTAATCCTGCAAACTCCGCCGTTCTACTTCCGACACCTCCATGTCCTCGAAGCGCTTCGAAATTGTCTTCTCGATCCCTTCTTTCTCCTCCGCTCGCGGCGCCAGTGCTTGTTCACTAGACATTGTCGACGGCCGAGTCGAAACCGAAATCGGATTCGTTCTCAATCCTCCTGTCGCCGACTTCATGTCCCGCCGGAACACCGACCAGCAGCCGCCGGTGACAAAACACGCTCCAGTGGCCGCCATGGCACAATCTCCACCACCACTACCTGAACGCTGACGCTCTTCGCGTGCGGGGCCGGCTGCTTATAATAAATATAATCAGCAGAACTGGAAATCATTTAATTAAGATAAGAATTCAGTAGGCACGCCGCACACCTGCCTCACTTTGACTGCTTTAGCACCTACAAAATTATATACACGGAAGTGGGTGAGAAGTCTGTATTTGGCAAATTGGGTTGTGAAGGGTAATAATATAAACGTTGTGATTTTGTAATTGATATGACTTTTGGGAATATCATTTGGCGAAAAGGTTGAGATGGATGGGTCGAGAAAAAGTCCGTCCACCTTTAGAAAAAGTCCAAATAAAGTTGCAACTTTCAAGTCCGTCCGCCAATCATCAAGGTTGCGAGATGCGGCCTCATTGGTCATTGGGGATCTTTCGATATTTTGCAGGCCGTGATTCGTGATTGGATGCATTGCAAGGCTTGTCCTTTCCCACGTTGAATTATAAATATGTCACAATCTCAATCTGCGCTGTCATTTTTGGCATGTTCCGTTGAAATGAGACCATGAATTCAAGTAGTCAAATTATGTAAGGTTGCGGTTTTTTTTTTTTTACTTAATTCTAAATACAATCTTAATATTTAATAATATTAAATATTATGTTATTTATTTTTATAGTATTTTATTTTTATTAAGTATTAAAAAGTAAAAAAAAATCAATATGTTATTTTTTCTATTTAAAAAAAAAACTATATATTTTGATTTTTTGTATTTAGTAAAAAATTTATAATAAGTCATAAAAAAGAAGAAAAACAAACAACCTAAATTCTAAAACTAAATTACTTTTAGCAAAAAGCCAAAAAAACAAACACCACCTAAGTCTGGCCTTTGAACAGTAATTCTTATATTTGTTTTTATAAAATTGAATAAAATATTTAAGGATGTTTAAAACAATTTTTATTCTAAGAATGGAAAAATTATTTTTTATATTTTATTTTTAAAAATAGAAAATAGAGTGTTTTTAGATCACATCTTACTATTATTTTATATTATTTTTATTTATATTTTTAATGTTATTTAATAAATAATTATATAAACATATAGAATGATTAAAAATAAAATATTATATATAAAATGAATTTATTAATGAGTTTAACAATTTTTAGAAATAATTTGAAACTCAAAAAATAGATTTAATCAAAAAAATAAATAAAAGATCAACATTGATAAATTATGAGTTATGATTGTATTATTTCTCCTATATATACATCTATATTTTTTTTAATTTATCACTATGTAAAAAATATTATAAACTAAATTACACATAATTAATAATTTAAATTCTTTAATGAATCTTTTAATTTTGAAAAATAATTTAGAATTCAAAAAATCATTAAAATTAATTACTGATTAAATCAAAACATTCTATATTATTGTGTTCGTATTTTAGTACTAAATATGTGTATGTAATAAAAAGCTTGATTCATTTACATATTAAAAAAGTTTTAAAAAAAATTATTATTCATTTTAAATGAAATATTAGTAGCAACTATTATTTTTAAATCATTATTATTCATTTTTAACACAAAAATGTTAATATCCATATTTCTCTAACATATACTAAAATAATATTTTTCTTTATAAAAAAATATTATTTATGATTTTATTATAATATTACTATTCATATTTTACTAAAAACTATTTACTTTTTTAATTTATCTATAATCGTAAAACTATTTTCATTTTTAATAAGACTTGAATTAAATTTAAATAATATTCTATAAATTGAATTTACAATGATAGAAAAAATCTTTTTTAAAATAATTTATATAAACAATTTTTTTTAAAAAAATTTAAAAACTTTTTTTCTATGTTGACATTTTCTCATGGTTAGTAAAAATTAAAAAATTAAGATATTAGAAGTCATCCATCACTAATTATTATTTTTTATTATTATTATTATTTTAAATAAATGAAAATAATACTGATTAAAAAAATTTGGAGTTTTGTTTTCCATATATTTTCATATTAATGAGTTAAAACCCATTTTTCTCTTCAAAATAAAAACAAAGTTCAAAATCTGGCTTAATTAGGTAAAAAGTGTGTGCAAGATTTGTTTTTATTTTTCTTCCTTTTTATTTTTTTAGGACATTATCATTCAAATAGTCATAAAAAAAGAAAACTTCTTTGTACTAATTATACCATATTGAATTTTGAATCTCAATTTTCAACATATATGATTATATTTAGATATTTGGTCAAATATACACCTAGGTATTGAAAAATATAAGGCCATCTCCACCATAGAAATAATTGTAATCTATTTTTTCCACTCGACAATTTTGATTGTCATTTTTAATATGCTATCGAAAATGATTTTCTACTATCACAAAAAAAAAAAAAAAAAAAAAAACTTTCAAAAAATACTTCAATGAAGAATACAACAAACCATTATTTGCTTAAACACACTAACTTCCCCATGTTCCAAATTGAATCTTAACAACAACTACGTACCATGGTGTTGATGCGACATGTATAAACCCATTGTTCCCCCAATTTTTCACGTCCTCACTCTTCTTCTCTAGCTGATCTCTCTACTCCAATGTTGCTTCGACTTTGACAACCCTGACTTCATCTTTAATCGATAGTTTTGGTGGACGACAAGACATCACTTGTGAGATGTATAATATTTTGATTGGTCCAATAGAAGAGATTGGGTAAAATAGATAAAGTTGATATTTTTCCATCATCAAGGACTTGTCCGGATTTAGATAAGTTGCAATACGTACTAAAGTCAATGACATGATTTATTAGTCATGAATGTATGTGTTGGATACCGCTCTCATAGCATCTTGAGTGTAATCTTCCCATTGTGAAGTTTCCCAACAATCTTTGAAACTAGACACTAGGTCTTTGATCCATATGAGTAGAGAATGTACAAAATATTTGTTCAACTCACCATATGATTGATGTATGCATTAGATATTACCATGGTGACGGTCTACTAGACTGGTGTGACATAACTTATAGTTGAGAAAACCTCTTACGTAGTTTTATGAGTAACGATCCTAAAATTGAGGTTTGCTGCAACAAATATGAAGTTTTGTGACAAATGTTTTTGTGGTTAAAAATTGGGTTTTGTGAAAAATATGTTTTTGCCACGAAAAAATTGTCATGAAATTATTGCAACAAATTCGTCACTAATTAATTTTATCAAT
Source organism: Vitis riparia (assembly GCF_004353265.1). Classification (NCBI taxonomy): domain Eukaryota; kingdom Viridiplantae; phylum Streptophyta; class Magnoliopsida; order Vitales; family Vitaceae; genus Vitis; species Vitis riparia. Next base: position 5,159,113 of record NC_048444.1, read on the forward strand.
GAGTAAAAAAAATTCACTAAAAGTTACTTATAACAATGAATAATATTTGTGGGGAAAAAAAAAGAACTATTCATGGCAAAAAAGACATTTATCTTGAGATAAGTTTGGTGACAAAAAATCTCTTTTTACGATGAATGATATTTTGTTGTAATAATCTTTTTCAATTAATGTAAGTTTGTGGCAAAAAAATTTCTAATCATGATTTATTTTTCATTTTCTTGTAGGGGTTTTGAACATTGGTTTAAATTTTAGAACCATGATGACACCCCCACACCTATCGAGAGGACATTTTGGCCTCTTAATAATTATTATATTAAATTATAATTATGACCCTTTAATTTATCAGCATTTTTTGATGAGTTTTTCTTAGTATCTTTTATAAATTTAATTTATGTTCAAAGAGGTATAACAAACTTAAAATTGAGTTCAACATTATTTCTATCTTTATACTTATGTCTAATATATGATTATTTTTCATTCTCTTATCAATGAGTGAATAAAAACTTTAAAAAAAAATTAAAATTTGAAATATTCTTTAGAAAATTATCAACATTTATTTGTGTAATTATTCTTTTAAAAAAATTCAAAGATAGAAATTTTAAGAAAAAAATTCAAAGAAAAATGAGGTTTAAAAAAATAAAAAATAAAAATTTTAGAAAAAATATGCAATTATTTAAATTGAAATATATAAGAAAAGCCAAAATTCTCCGTAAAGGAATCTTAAAAAAAAAATGTACTAGTTATGTAAATTAGAAAAAAAAAATTAAAGCAAAAAAAATTGTTTGTATCTTATTTTATCTAATTCATTATATTTCTTTAATTAATAGATAAAATGAAAATTTTAAAATAACATACATACTTCAAAATTTATATTTTTTAGTTTTTTTTTATAAGAGTCAATTGGTTACCCTTTCTTGATTGAGGATCAATCAAGGGATGAAGAGATCTTCTCTTTTTCAAAAGGGTTGTTCTCTCGGTCGAGGATACCCCTTTCCCAATCAAGGCTAGACCTTTCCCGATCAAAGTCTGGACAAACCTCATCGATCATTTGCAAGAGCATTAAATGCTAACAACAATTGAATCAATCAAATCGATGCTCTACAGGTTGACCCCCAAATGTACCTAACAACTAGTTTAAGTTTCTCTTCCCTATTTAAAGGCTTCAACCATCATTGTTTTTAAGAACTTAATCTTCCTAAACCTTTCTTGAATATACTTGAGCATTGGGAAAGTGTGTTTTAGTGCACCTTATTCTAAAATATGCATATTATTAGTGCACCATTCAATCCTAATTTATTTTGTATCATTTGAACCTAAATTTTTTACTAGAATTTTGTGAGTGTATCTCTTATCTTTATTTGTAAATCTTTGAGATAAAAAATCTAAGTGTAAGGTATCACTTAGAGATTCTCAAGTGTGGGATATCACTTAAGGGATTGAGGGATTGTTCAAGAGTGAGGTATCTCTTGAGGATTGTAAAGGGTGTTTGGAGCCAAAAGTCCAAAATGGTTTGCTAGACCATAATCCAATTGTATTTACTTGAAGACTTGATTTAGATGTAACGATTCACACCCAACCATGTAGATATTATCTGCTTTGGACCCAAAGGAGCTCTCACAGCTTTAAAACGCATCTTCTTGGTTAAGAGGAGGAGCTCTCACAGCTTTAAAACGCGTCTTCTTGGTTAAGAGGAGCTTCTATATATATCGCACCAGGAACATTCTCCCCTATCCGATGTGGGACATCACAAACACCCCCCCCCCCCCCCCATGCAAACACAACGTCCTCGTTGTGTCTTATGGGATTGCGGGACCAAACAGATAAACACCCCTTACGAAACCAAACAAACCCCCACACAGGGGTCGGGGATCGGCTCTGATACCATTTGTAACAACCCGCTCCCAATCGTGTAAATAGTGTTCGCTTTTGACCTAAAGGGGCTCCCACGGCTTTAAAACGTGTCTACTTGGTTAAGAGAAGCTTTTACATATATAATGTCAGGATCTTTCTTCCATATCCGATGTGGGACATCACATTAGAAGTCCTGAATTAGTAAAACCTCAAACTTGGGATTAAAGTTAGAGAAGAGTGGATGTAAGTCAGGTTACGCTGAACCATTATAAAAATCTTGTATTTGTATTCTCTCTTTTCTACTCTTTTATTTTATAGGCAGTTGTCTTTATATTGTTTTTATTATATAATTTGCATATACTTGTCTCTTGCATTCACATAGTTTAAACTTGCAAAAATAAACCATCACCCTATTCACCCATCCTCTTACTCCTTTAAGGTGATTATCTTATGTTGAATTAACCTATTTTTCTAACGCAGACAATATCAAAAGAGTTACAAATTTACTCAAAAGGATGAGAAACTTTTCAATAATATCCACTATAGCTCAAATTCTCAAAATCCAAATAAACAAACTTGAAAGTCTTGCATGTCCTAAAGGTTCTTAGCTACTACCAACACCAATTATGTGTAAGAATGTTTAAACTTGCTTATAGAAATGAACTTAATCATCGTATTTGTTTGGTTATCCATTGTAGGGGTTTTTTTTTTCATTGCATCACTACAATAAATATGAGATTTAGTGATTTTTTGTTTTTGTCTATAACTAAAATTCCATCACTAATTATGCATTTTAAATTGTAAAGAGAGATTCTGTCATAAAATATTTCACTATCACGAAAATTTGTCACTAGAGAGTTGATGCCAAAAATTACCACTCAACATATGGAGAGAGATTTTTTTATGATGAAATATGCGTGGAATTATTTGTCTTTAATTGTTTATTTTCGATGATGAATAATTTTGTTACCAACTCCTCAACCATTTTTTAAGAAATATATGTAATAATTATTATTTTGATAATAATGTGGTATCACAAATAAATGAATTTTAAATTATAAAAGTATTTACTCTTTGGTGACAATGTACTTTGTCATCAAATATTTATTTATTTGATGAGAACATATATGTTAATGTCATAGAATTATTTATTATTAAATATTTTTAAAAAATATTTTACATCATAAATGATTATATCACACAAATTTATAAAAATGCATATATATTTTGCCACAAAAAAATATTTTTTTTTATAAATACATTTTGCCAAATATATGTTTACGGTTATATCATATAATGTTTAATCATAAAAAATTAAATAAACACATAGAATTGATATTAGAGATTTACATATATCCCATGAAGAATAAGTATCATTATAATAACTAACATTTGCAAGTAATAAAAACTAAAACTTATAAAAATTTAAATTTCTCATTTTTTTTCAAGATTTCTTTACTTAAATTTTCAGGTTTCTTACATTTTAGTTCACATAATTAATACATTTTTTTTATTTTAAATAATCCTTTACTTCAAAATTCTCATTTTTTTTTTCCTTTTAACAAAAACTTTCTTTTAATATTTTTTTGAAGATAATAATATTTGTATTCAAATAAGAATTGGTACTTCTATGATGTGTTATGCAATATACCCACATCCCAATATAGGGAGAGAGGAAAAATATTAAATTAGTTAATATTTAACAACCAACAAATTTTCTCTTTTTTGGGGGGATGTTTAAAGGAAAAAAATATAGCAGAATTTTGTTTTACTATAAAATTTTCTATATCCTTTCTTGGTCAAGCCGAAGCAACCCACATTGAGCAAAGACTATTGCAGTACCACCGGCCTAGTGTGTACAATAAGGCCCATGCCCGGAAAGAAAAGGAAAGAAGAAGAATATTATTTATGTGAAATTATACCAAAGAAACACTTACAGTGCAGTGAGCTTGAGCACCTTGAAGACAGACCAACACTTCATTTCTTAATTTTATAGGCTAGATTTAATAACAGATAAACCCATTCATGGCCTGAATAGAAGGGAGGAAGTAGAGCAATTATTGAGAAGATGTCTTTTCTCCTTCAATGATCAGGAACTGAAAGAACTTGAGATCATTACTATGCTCGGTTTTATCCCTCAACACATCATATTATTTTAGTAATCCATTGTCTGGTATAAATGTATACTTCTATTCATTCTTTTGGAAGGTTTAGGGGCATACAGTGGGCTAACACCTAACAACAAGCCTTCAGTGTACAGCCTGCAATGAGGCTAACTCCACCTTGGGGGCAACACATACCTTGATTTAAACAGATTTGTCTCACTTACAGCACAAGCAATAATCAAAGCTCAAATGTAGGAACATCAGATGTAAATCCATGTGTAGCCTGGTAAAATAACCGGGGCAGTATGTTCCTATATGGATCACTCTCCCTTTTCTCCTTTAAATAAGCAAGGCAACTCTCAACCTCAGATTTGACATGTAAATACAGTTCATGAGCCTTTTCCTTTTCTCTTAGTTCCTGCTTCCTCCCTTCACCACAAAATGGAGATTCTTGTCATTCAGGGTACACTAAGAATTGGAAAAAAAAAAAAAATTAAAGACAGAAATCCCCTAGGAAGTGTTATTCAAGCAGAGGCAAACCTTAGCCCAATGTTTAGGTTCCTTGCAACTTAAATCCTTTTATTTGTATGCATGTTTTAAGGGAGATCGGAAGCATTTCAAGCAACTCGATAGATATTCATTGGATAAACATACCTTCTGTCTCAATTGGCTTCCCGAACAAGTAATAAAAACGACCTGGCAATTTTGGTAGAATTCCTGGCGTGTGCAAATCCTGGTTTGCAACCTCACCACTAATACCAGTCCTATCATCACAAGATTATGATGGAATTCAAACAAAGATACCAGGAAAGAAATGAGAAAGACAAATTACAAAGATGTAAAGAAATATATCTATGCCCCATCAATTTGAATATTTTTCATTCTTGATAATTTTGACTAAAGCATTCAATATAAATCTTTTTATATTTAACAAGTAAGGTTGCAAGAATATCTACTTCTCATTTATTTTCAATTTCAATATTCTTATTTTTCATTGTTTTGTAGAAAAGAATTTTCACCATTATTGTATTTGATGTATACCTCCACGCTCCCCACCACCCCTCCCTCCTTTTTTTGGGTTCCAAAAACCATTGCTTCTTTCTGTTTGGAACTTTTGTCTGGGTGTGGACAAATTCCAGCCATATAATAAATACTCCCTTTAAATGACTTTGAGGATAGTGGAGAGACATGATTTATTCAAAAGACAATTAGTAAGTACTAGATAATCTTCTTTACTCAAGAGACAATTAGCAAGTTCTAGATAATCTTTCAAGTGTATGTAAGAAGAGTACTAATTATGTGAAAACACTGCCAATTGAAAACTCAGATTCTAGAACTTAATGCCAAAAGAAGATGAGAAAATTCTCCATAGGTTAAAAAAACCATCAAGAGAAACTTATAATACCTTAATTTCACAGCTTTCTTCGTGTTCTCCTCTATCTGATCCCTAAAATAGGGAATCATCATTAAATCATTGTAATCAATGACTACCTGTAAATAATGAAGATGCAACCAATTATTGATGATCAGAAATGAATCCAAATCCAGTGATGAATATACATGGCATTTTGTGCAAAAGGGGTATAGGTAAGCAAGAAATCTCTATAAACTAGAATCTTTTCAGGGAATACCATAAGAATGGAACTAAGACACAAAATTCCTACACAAATACTTTGGGAATTAAAAAATTCATAATCAGTAGACATGGAAAAAACTAAAGAGCCAGATTTGTACAAACATACCAAACACTAAATTTAAAACCAGCTATGATTTGTAATAATTGACAAAAAATTCTTAGCAAGCCCCTGGTCTGTAAGGGAAAAAACAAGGATAAAAACTGCACCCTACTAACCACCTCTGTCATCAACCCAAACCCAATTTTTTTATCCAAATTGAACAGAGATACATCTTTGATGAAAGCATGAGGTCTTCCATGTCATTTTGGCTTTTGTCTCTACCCCTCATAGTTTTCAACTCATGTTCACTGATTCTCAATAATATAACACTAATATTCAATGTACACATCCAGTTCACTTCCATCTGTGATTGCTTTTGTCTATTTTGTGCTTCCTAAACCAACAACTGTCAACCTCAACATAAGTATTCTAATAAAGGCGGCACATGTCTCCCTTGCCAGCATATGGCTTTGCCACTACTTTCAATTTACTATGTACATTTGTAATGTATTCTCGTTTAATAATATACAACTTACCTCCAAAATTATCTCAAGTGTCTTCACATATTTGTTTCACATATTTGTTTCTCTTGTTTCCTAATTTTTTAATACCAACTGAAAGAGAAAAAAGAATTGAAATCTTTCACAATTATGTAAACATTTCCTTTAATAAGGTTTTTCAATTATCGTTCAACATTCCATTTGGTTTGCTTTTCATTTTAATGTTAGGGGATGGGAAATAATTATGTGTTTTATTTCAACTCATTTTAACAATTAGGAATATGGCAAGATTATTGTTGATGTGGAAAAAAGGCCAATGACATGTCAAGAAGGCAGCTGAGGTGGAAGATACAGGTTGAGGTTGATTGGAGAGGGAAGCGAATTGAAAAGATGGGAAATTAAAAGGGATTGTGGAGCTATTTTGATTGAGGTAATAAAAGCAAATGGCAGATTATGGATATTGCAACCCAAGGCCTAGAACGGAAAGAAGTGGATGCAATGGAATGGAACAAAGAATGTGATTTCACATTAATAATCTTTGTTAGCTTGTCGACCATTACACTTGTCTCTTAGGTTGATAGTATAGTTAGGTCAACCATGACATTGGGGGATGCTATACTTAATACAATCAATTTAGGGATGTCATTTTATTTTTGTTATTTTGTTAGGGAAAATTCCATGATGCCAAACCTACACCTACCAAACATGCAATTTTTTAGGCCATTGAAAGTACATGGTGATATCTAAGACATTGGATTAAGGTACCATATGAACATGTGACATAATTTGATTGGTCATATTTAGTATGTACCGATATAATAGGACCCTTTTATGGGAAGTTGTAGTCTTTGGCTTTGATTCACATTGCTTAAGGATGAGTGAAACACTATATGTTTTATGAGTGGTAATGATGGTTCTTCTACTATGGATATATAAAAGTTGGCTAGGAGGCCTTAGGAGCAAAGAGATGTAATGTTTCTTTGTCCTTTTTGAATGCTTTAACTTTTTGTGTTTTTGTCATGTAATTGTATTGTATGAGATGGACTTTGACTCCAATATACCCATATGATCAATGATGATGATCCATATATGGTGGGTAGAGACCCCTTGGAAACTTAGACATCAAGGTGGCGAATAGAGATCTAAAGCTTGGGTACAATGGGGAGAATGCTAAAGATGGGTGTTGAGGTTTTCATGTGAGCATCCACTATGGAGTCTAGTCATGCTAGTGTATATCTTTGGATGGTTTTTGGAGTATCTTTCTTTCCTATGCGGCATTTATTGCCATGTGGAATTTATTTTTTAGTCATTACATGCTTGTAGCAAACTTATTGTTCATCTAAACTTGGGAAACACCAGATCATGTTAATGGACATTAAAATTAGGGTTGCATAGGGGGGCTCACAAAACTTAGAAAGTTAAGACTCAAAATATATCTTAACCTACTTATGGTAGCTCTGTTGTTCATCTAAACTTAGGATGAACTAGATATTGACCTTTGGTTTGTTACTATGGTTAAAGGCTTGTAAAGGAGAATATCTTTTAGAAAGATTTCTCTTTGTCATCCTCGTTATTTATGGAAAAAAAGGAGTTAGCAATCTTTATGGTGAGAAATGTCATTTGCAATTGTGGAGCTTTATATAGGTTGAATGATCTTTTTTTTATGCTTGCGTATTAAAGTTTATTGATCTCATATGCAAGGAAGATGAGGTTGCAAGTAGAAGTGAAGTGGGAGTGTTAAGTGTTAACCAATTAGATATACGCTTTCATATGATGAGTGTTAACCAAACATTTATGTCACTTTGACCATGGTAAAAATGTTCTTTTATATGATGAATGTTGTAAAATATTCCCATACATGCATACAGGTCCTGTTTTGTTATATATCCTAACAAAACTAGATTATAATACACCATGTTTATCGGGACATGAGACAAATTCATTTTTAGGGAAATTTTTTTTCTAAAATTTGGAACAAAAGAGTGTTCAAATTAAGAAATATTTAAACTAAATTCAATAAACAACATAAATGAAAATTCTTCATGAGGATACATGTGCTTATATACGAGTGTCTGTATGTGTTAGCATGCATGCGAACTTACTTGCATGGCAACTGGTAAGGGAACTAATAATCAATAAAGAAGCTATGATTGAAGGACATTATAGTAATCAGGTTTACCTGACCAAAATCATCTTCTCCAACAACTCCAAAGGGTATAATTTTGGCTCCAAACCTAGCCGCAATTCGGACAAACTCAGATTGTTCTGGCCAAAACAACTTGTATTCCTCACCCTAAACAATATGAACAATTGAGTATTGCAAAAGGTATTTTAAAATTGTGAACCTGACATGTCTACTTCATGGCTATGAAATATACATGCACACATATTTTGCAAGTGTTTACATGAATCTCAGTTGTAGGAACCAAAAGAAGAAATCGTGTTTTATGGATAGTAGTCTATGAGATCAATGTTAAATGTAACCAATAAAACATTACCTTTCGATGTACAGCCTCTCGCACACCTCCCGGATACAATAGGGCATGAGACTTGGAAGACATGAGTTTATAAAAGTTAGTGCCTGAGACCGGAACTGCACCCACAAGTCTAATTGTGTCAAACCTTGATAAGTCAGGTAAACTTCCACCACTTGACCTCTTAAACAACATTGGATGTGCTATCCCTCTTAAAAGAATATTTCTTTCATCCATAAATTGTAACACTAGGGGAATCGTTTCAATTCCAAGCAACATATGATAGCCAACAAACAAAGTTGGCCCTTCAGAAGGAATTCCTGCTAGTCCTTTCACAATCTTCCCATCCTCCAAAGTTGAGAGCATAACGGGGCAAGTTATGCTATTAAACCATCTAGGATTGTCATAATTTCAAGACAAAGAGATTAAATTGGTATAATTCCAGTATAATGTAATTAAATACAAAAACTCTAATGAGAATGGTTTGCAAAACCATCTTTGACTTTTTTTTTTCCACTCTGGTATAATATAATTTCTTGATTTAATAGTGTTTTGTGTTCTATGAGAATGCACATTTACTCATGCACTATCTCTCTCTTTGAATGTATGAGAAGAAAACTCTATGGAAAGTGAAATTCATTATCTTCTTCTCTGAAGTCTACATTTTTTGTCGTCTCCCAATATCTAATAATCAAGTAGAATGCTCAATACCCATTACATATAACACAATGTGTCATTAGTTGGGTATTATGAATTCAACATTGTTATTATTATTTTATTACATGTGCTTGAGTTTTTCAAAAGTAACAAAATGCCACTTACCTAATTGGTTCGGCTACATTTTTAAATTCTGATGGAGTTGGTGGTATGTAATCCAAAATATAGTCAAGGTATTTTGCACGGCGATAAAAACTAACACCTTTGATGATAGTTACCAAATCAACACCATCTTCCTGTAACATATTACCAAAGCTACTATTTATTTATATCAATATAACTTGTAAGGTAACAATTCACACCTTCAAACTTCAAAACCATATAGTTTAGGGCCTACGAAAAACCATTTTTATTGATGTAAACAATATTAAGATCACATAATAACAAATCTATACCTACTATTTCATAATGCATCGTCGAACTAAGTCCAAATATATCCAAATACTTGGACTCAAAAGGAATAGAGAAGATTAGCATAAGCCATAAAATTTTAAGATACAATTAATTTTCTAGAACCTTATAAAACCAACAAATACTATTTACATAAATGTATTTAGGTCAAATTTGGAGTGTTTTAATTCTATTTATTTACATCTTAGGAAAGGAACATTGTCTTAAGAAAATTCTCTATCTAGTACCTTAGAGTAAGAGATTTTAGATTTGCTAATGAAGAACATAAAAGGATATTTTTTTTGAAAAATCTCAAGAGTCAAAAAAGATATTCAAATTGTCAGATATTTCCTTCAGTTATTGTATTATTAGAGTCAAAGATCATCATCCAATTCGTGGAAACCAAGTGCGTTTAACTAATACATCTCTAAGTAGAATACTAAAATATTGAATGCAAGGATGAGATCACAAAAACAACTTCCTCCATACTACTAATGGAGTTTCACAAGGTTCTCTTTCCTTTCACATTAAATATATGCAGAATAGTCAATTTGACACAAACTATGATAGAAATCTCACCCAATTCTTACCATGACCAAACATCAAGGGAACAAATGCAGTAAATGGACAGGGTATCATGACAATAACATCTAGTAGTTGGAGAAAAAGTGCTCAACCTTGGAGCCAACAACTCTGAAGTGATGGTTATGCTAGGTTATTGCTACCAATTGCACACTGCCATTGGTTTTGTGCCAATGAGCATCAATAAAAGCTATGTTATGAATTCATGAATCAATTGAATGTGGAGTAGGACAAAATGTTGTTTCAAAAACCACCTCAATTGGATGAATATTCAAAATGTATGGTAAATTTTTTGTCTATTTCTAGGACTTAATGATTACTTTTTAGTCATTTCCTTTTTAAATGAAGTTCTATTTATTTTTTATTTTTGTTTCTAGAATATGCTCTATAGGACTTGCCTAGTTTGTCTCATATTAACAAGATAACATTGTAAAATTTGTGCTAAAACAACCAAAAATGTTTTTTCTTCAATGTTAATTGGGGTAGCCTTTTTAATTAATATACAATGGTTATGTTCTCTTTTGCAATCCCTATTTGGAATTTAGAAAATACTGCAAGAAAATATATCTATTAGAGCTTCTTTAATCATATATGTGTGTGTCTGTGTGTAAGTGAGAGAGAGAGAGAAGGGGGAAAGGAGAGATCATTATACCAGGAAGAGAAAATGACCACTATCGGTAAACTTGCGAATCTCACAATTGGGTAGTGTATGACAAAGCCTCTCACATTCTTCTTGACTCGATAATAACTTATCCTTTCCACTAAAAAGATAAACACTAATCAACTTCATCATACTAGAAAGAAACCAGAAACTTAATCATGAAAAGTGGTATAAGTATATCCATGACAAACAATATATTAAAGTATAAAGGTTAAAGCATAATAAATTGAACTCTAAATAATGTTTATAAATTGAATTATCAATTAAGGTAGTTCAAACTTTGAATTCAAGACAAGATGACGTCTTTTAATTTAATTCACACATCTAACATTTTAAAGCTTCTTCCTATTGATCCTTATCTTGATAGGAATGGGTCAAAATTTTCCTTCCTCACTCCTCTAAATAGACACACAATCACACACAAAGTTACAATAAAAGAGAGCTGATAAAGTATCTTTTTGCAAACTCTTCAAGGTAAGATTTTTGAGTGTTGGGATGTGTATCCCTCATCAATAAGCTTAATTGTTATGGGAGTTAAGTCTTTTTGTGAACTGTCAATGTTCTTCCTAGTAGAAAAGTCACCAAATAGTTTAGGTTTAGTTTTCTAATTATATAATACTATTTAAATTAGACTAGGTTGGTAACTTATTCGGTCTCTATCTATAAGCTTAATAGAAACAAGAACTAAAACATCTAATTATAGGTGATTTCCCTTATTGGAATTGGAGTACTCCCCCCTAATCCATACCAAAAAGATACCATTGCAATAAGGGGGAGTTGAAGAAGTCTTATTTATAAGATGTTCAATAATAAAGATTGTTTATTCACTACATAGATTTTGTCTCTCTTATCCCATTTTTTTTCCTTTTGTTTTGATTTGGAGTTTCTCTAGTTTACATGATAAAGCCTGTAGACCTTTTCATTCAATTCTTTTTATCTGTTGAGTTAAACCCAAGAGTACCAGAGATGACATTTATTATTATTATTGTTGTTGTTATTGTTATTATTACTATATAGTTGAATCGAACTAGAATTACTTAGTATTCATTGTTCAATGGAATCATCCACTTCAACTCGAGAACAAAGGTGTCAAGAGGTTCAAGTTAGGAAAAACCTTTAGAAGACTGTTAGATATAAGCATTTGACTCTTGCTTTAAAACATATCTATGAAACCAATGTGAAAAACACAAAACAGACTCCTGCAAATTCCATTTCAATTTTATTTTTTAAACTAAGCAATTGAGTCAGTTCAATAAACCTAGAGGTTTCCCGATATCAAATTTTCCAATATAAGTAATCATTCAAATGCAATTGAGACAAAGAGTAGGGACCTGGAAAGTATCAATATTTCAGCTTTAACAGCATGGAGACGTGAATTGGCAAATGCAGAAGCTGAGCGAAGCATCTTTAGCTTCCAAAGAAGGGTTTCTCTAGGTAAAATATCAAACAAAACCTGTGAATTTAACCATCAATTCTTTTTCACAAAATTGACAACACAATATAAGAAAAATGAACATGAAAATAATAGGTAACCACTACAAAAGTCATGCATGTTAGAGAGCTGAATTGATGAGAATTCTTCTATATTCATTTACAATGAATGTCCATATAAATATAGGATGTACAAAATTACTTACAAAACTTTACAAAATGATAGCCTAAACTATAGGGGATTAATTATAGTTGACCAATATAATTAACCATTATACAATACATGAATTCAACCATTAGGTGGTCTCTGATTGAGTTGATGCAGCTTGATTTCAGGAATTTGCTTCTACACTATAATTACATATAGAGTTTTTTTTATAGGTAATTTTTTTTTTCCTTTTTATGGTTACATAGAACAAAAACTCCTCTAAATACGTGGCTAATATAGTTTGAATGTTGTAGAAACATATTAATAATATATTATTTCTATAATGATAAAGGCTTGCTGATTTGAGCCAAAATATCAATAGCACATATGTGATATGATTTATGCAATATAAAAAGCTCAAATCACCCAACTTAACTCAAATTGATGTTAAGACCCTAGTTATGGATCTAATTTCTATTTTGAGCTTAATTCTAGATTTAAGGGATGAAAAAAAATACTAAGTGCAAAAGTTATTATCAACCAAGGAAATAGCATCCATAACTAAAAGACTCAGGACTTGTGAACCATTAAGAGTCCAAGAAAGGTTGAAATGAGTGAGTCTTGGGCACGAAATACTAGTAAAGAATGTAATGAAGTGAGATAGAGGGCATACAACCATAATGAAGGAGGTTTGAAGCAAATACAATCATGTTCACATGGAAATTTAGAACTTAAAATCAGGCCACAATATGTACCCTGACTTTGAGGTGAAATTTCGAGCAATTCCTGATATCATTTTTTGGGCATGTTATATATTGTCTCGAAGCTCGGGAAGTCAAAAGTCCAATGCTTCAAGCAGTGTGCAAATTGAAGCTAAAACGAAGAAGTTATGATCATTTGAAGACAATTGCGCAGAGCTGAAGAACCATTTCGAAATTATTTTGAAATTCAACTTATGAATTCAAAATTCATTTCAAAATGACCCCAATTTTGAAATCGCACACTGCCACATTGATGTTTTGCCTCTTCTACTTCGGAATTGCATCTTGGGCACTCCACTGCCCTAAGTGCGCACCACATGATTAGAAATCATAATTTTATTTATTTTTAATCATTTTTAGGTAATTATTTTAAAAGAAGTGGCCAATAAGAACGTGTCAGGTTTTTTGGGTTTTTTGGTGGAAACTATATAAACTCAATTTTTAGGTTTTCAAGGGAGTTCGAGATTATTTTTAGATTGGAAAAAGGAAGACTAAGTCAAAATCTCAGTTTGTTATTTTTTCCATTATTATTAATTAATATATTGTTTTTTTATTTTTTTTAAGTTTCAAGAATGGTTCTTTATCTTTCTTTAATGGATTGTGCTTGTGAAAACACACCCATGAGAGGTTAAAGAGTTTTCTTAGGGTGTAAAGCATAAAAACCTATGGTTAAGGCTTGTAAGGAAACAATGAGAAATTGAACTCAATATCATAATGAATGATTGGTTAAAAACATAATTAATGATAATCGAGATACTCTCAAGATTGGTTTGAATTAGGGGGTGGTACAATTGTCCATTCTTTGATACTAGGGATTCTTGGTAATTCTTGATCTCTAGTTATCTAAGGTTTAACCATTGTTATCACGTAGTGGTAAAGGCCTACAAATCCTATACCCAAACCAAGATTTCAATTCCATTCATCTAATAGGTAATTTAAAGTAAAATAAAATGTTACATTAAGGAGACAGATGCAACACTAAGTTATTTAAGTTGATCTCATTTAGCCCACTTTTTGAATATTACTAGATTTATACAAATAAATACTCTTATTTCGCCTAAAGTCCTAAGCCTGCAGTTGGATTGTGGAAACCTCATTCTTGAACATTTCAATCAAAAATCAATATAATCTTGCATTTTTAATTTAGATTTATTTAGCAAACCCATTTGTATTCAAATAGATTTTCAAATATTTTCAATTTAAAGAATTTGATTAATGTAATCATTTAGGCCTATTTTGACAAATTCCGTAGGCCAGTCTTTGAGGATGATGCTTGGAGTATTACAAAATCCGTAGTGACTCTTTCTCTGATTTTTCTTGGTCAGAGTCGCTACATACAAGGCTTAGTATTTTGGACAATAGAGAATAACGATCACTTGCAAATTGAGAAAAACTTTAATGGAGAAATGATGGAGACAAGTGGCAGCCACCTTTAAAAGTTTACCAAAGGCGCAAAGGAATGAACACCAAGACTCAAGCTTTAATTTGACATTCTTTGGATGATAATGGGCTTATCTAAGATTTTATATAATTCTATATGGTTTCAGCCTATGAGCACTTTCCAGAAATTGAATTATGGGCCTAGTCAATGGCCATAATTACTATTTTCAGTAATTAATATTGCAATTTTCGAAGAATGTTTAATGTGATCTATCAGTCAGTTCAAGTTTTTGTTATCTTCAAGTTACATTACTACTATGAGACTAGTTCCAAGGAATTATAAGTCCCTAGAGAAGTTCTATATAGTAATTGATGTCTTTTGAAAAAAAAAAATCAATGAATGAATGATAAATTTCTAGTGGCCACTATTTTCTTTGTATGATACAAAGAACACTAGGGTGTGAAGCCTAAAGGTTTCTAAGAACAATTCTTGGAGCTCTTTCAATTACACCACTACTCTCATTGCATTTAACTTTCCTATCCTACATCAATTTTGGTATAAGACTGAGGTTGAGATCATGACTACACGGTCTAGAAGGAGTTTTAGGAAAATTAATTGATAGCCAATGTGATGAGATATTAATTCAGATGGTGGATTAGCTTGATAGCCTCCACATTCAGCTAAGCAATGTCGAAACACGAAATATTCTGATCATGAAGCTCTCAAGTATGTCAATTCTCAAAAGAAGCTTAACCATTAACATGGGAAATAGGTTTCCTTCTTACAAGAATACACCTTCTTTATTAAGCATAAATCAAGTATTGAGAACAAGACAACTGATTCTCTTTCGAGTGGTGTATATTTTTTCTTCTATGGCTATACAAGTTGTAGGATTGATTTTTTGGAGCAAAATTATCATTTTTGCAAGCCCTAGTAGTAGGGAACTTAGAAGCATATCCTAAATTTTCACTACATGATGGATACCTCCTCAAAGGGACAGGCCTTTGCTTACTTAACACATCATTTTGAGAGAAAGTGATATGGGAACTACATTCTGGAGGGCCAACCGGTCATTTTGGAAGGTATAAAATGATTGCAATGATAGAAGATTGTTTTTATTGGCTGAGTTTTCAAAAAAGAAGCAAATAATTCGTTTTTAAATGTTGCACATGCCAATCAAAGGAAATGAAGAAAAATACAAGACTGTACATGCCACTCTTAGTGCCACATAAGCCATGGCAAGACCCAAGCATGGATTTTGTCCTTGGCTTGTCAAAAACTTTCAGGGGACATGACTTCATATTTGTCATGGTAGATCGTTTATTTGAAATGGGGCATTTTATCTCATGTTCAAAGACTTTGGATGTTGTCCATGTTGCTAAACTCTTCTTCAAAGAAATTGTTGGGCGCTTCATGGTTTGCCCAAGACTATCGTTTCTAATCGAGATGCAAAGTTTATGAGTTATTTTTGGAGAAGTTCATAAAAGATGCTGAACATAAAAGCTGAATTTCTTCTTCTTTTCACCCTCAAACTGATTGCTAAACAGAAGTTGTGAACTAAAGTTTGGATGATCTACTTGGCTACCTAGTTGGAGAACATGTCACTAATTAAAACAAATTCCTCCGATTGCCAAGTTTGCATACAATAGTTCAATAAACAAATCTACAGGTGAGATCATCACTGGTTGCTGCCTAGGAAACCTATTGATTTAGTTTCATTACCAATGGAGGCACGACCAAGTGGTGAAGTTAATGCTTTTAGTAAACATATACATCATATACACGATGATGTTTGAAGGAAGATTGCTCTCAACAATGAAAATTACAAGGCACATGCTAATTTGAAAAGAAAGTTTGATGATTTTAATGAAGGAGATATGATTATGGTAAGGATTAGGCCTGAATGATATCCTAAATGTGCAAACAAGAAACTTCACTTAAAGAATGTTGGTCCATATAAAGTGCTCAAAAAAATTAGCTCTAATGCTTATGTTCTTGATTTGTTAGAAAATATGGGCATTAGTAATATTTTCAACATCAAGGACCTCACTCTATATTCTAATCCTGAAGATACTACAGCTAATGATGGCCCGCTTACCATCAGCTCCTCGATTAAAGGAGGAAATTGAAGATGTTATTGATCACCAAATTGTTTCAACTAGAGGAGGGAGGTCACTTTCAAATTGCACATGGATCACAGATGGAAAATTCTAACACTTGAATAATGACCTTTATGTTTCATGCCTTTAACTCTTCAATGTTGAGTTTTCCTAAGGCCCAGGGGGTGGGGGGTGGGGTGGGGGAGATGATGGGTTGATAGAGATAACAGGCAACCACCTTTAAAAGTTTACAAAAGGTGAAAAGGAATGGGTACCAAGACCTAAGCTTTAATTTGGAATTTTCTGAATGATAATGGGTTAGTTGCGATTTTGTATAATTCAATATGGAATTGGCCTAGAAGTACTTCCAAGAAATCAAATTATGGGCCTAGTCAATTCTATAAGTTACTATTTTAGTCATTAATATTAACATTTTCCAAGAGTTTTTAATGTGGTCGAGTAGTAGTTAATCCTAGTTTTTGTTATTTTCAAGTTGCATTACTACTATGAGACTAATTCCAACGAAATCCCCAGAAAAG
This sequence comes from Vitis riparia, assembly GCF_004353265.1. Classification (NCBI taxonomy): domain Eukaryota; kingdom Viridiplantae; phylum Streptophyta; class Magnoliopsida; order Vitales; family Vitaceae; genus Vitis; species Vitis riparia. The sequence continues at coordinate 5,176,428 of NC_048444.1, forward strand.
TTCTATATAGTAGTTGATCTGTCTTTTGAAAAGAAATCAATGAGTGAATGATAAAGTTTCCAACAACCACTATTTTCTTTGTGTGATACAAAGAACACTTGGGTGTGAAACCTAAAGGTTTCTAGGAGCGATTCCTAGAGTTTTTCCAGTTACACTACTACTCTCATTGCATTTTACTTTCCTGTCCTGCATCAGGAAACCTCTTTGGCACGTATAAAGCATGTAAATGTGAAACATCAAAAAGTATGCCTATAACAATGTCCTTTACATATTGACAAACATAGAGGAAGACATCTCTTATAGACATTCTTTTATCCATTAAACCAAAGTAAAATAGTTCTGATGGTCTAATTATGTTTTGAAGTCAGAATCTTACAGAGAGATAAGATGGCAGTGCAACAAGACCCTGTGGTAGCTCTCCAACTCTTTGTTGCAGAGGAAGTCCTTTCTCTGCATTTGTAATCGCCATCCTCAAAGGATCACCTAAATTTATATTTAGTACAGTTGCTGGCATCAATTGGTATAATATAATATAGGTATTTAATTTTTAAGAACTGCAGGTTTTCACTAATAATTTTGGGAATAATGAAGAGACAGCTACTAAAATCCATTCCTAATAGCAATTTTTATTAGAAGCAAATGGAATTTTTTTTCAAATTCATGTTCTTCTATTTGCAGTGTAAATATTTTAGATGCTCATTCGATAAGGATCGACAGTTGGCGAGTTCTGGACTGGCAAGAAGGCTTGATGTGTCCTGAACTCCAAATGGAAACAGAGATGTTTCCAGCAACTGCCAAGCCAGTATACCAAAAGTACAAGGAAGAAGGAAAGCAAACCTGTTATTAAGCTAAGTATAAAAGGAAGGCTAAAATTAAGCTTGTCAGGCATGAGACTCAATAGAGGCATTAGAGATTGCAGTGGTGACTTGCTGAAAGATGTAGCTGGGTTGGCCAAAACAACATAAGTTAGGAACTATGTATAGCATCAAAACTTCTTATTTATTGTACTCAATAAATTACTTTAAGCAGATATATATATCATGGAAAGTGTTGCCAAACGTTCATCCTAATTGTGTGGTGGTGTCCAAATCTAAGCCTTGACAGATCTCAGTTACAGACAGCTTGCCTCATGTCCTAATTTGCTCACCTTACTGCTTAATGAACGCTTCTAGATATTGTTTTAAGTTTGCCAGGAATTCCAAAGGATTATAGGCATAAAAAATCAGCTAATCTCTAAGCTCCCATCAACATCATTCATAGGAGAGGAGCTTCTCACCTGGGTTGGCCAAAATCAGTGCAAGATCGATGTCAGGATTACGGGCTGCAACAGCCAGAGCAAGGCATCCTCCGAGAGATTCTCCGACTAGGTATATGGGTTTATTTGGTGAACGGTAATTCTCTGACCTAACTGTTCTTTCAACCAGCTTCACCAATTCTGAACCATGGAAATTTAGAAAAGATTACATTACAAAGAAATGCATCTTATTCATCCAATAATACTCAATGATAAAAACAAGCTCTATTTGCAGAAAGTTGATAAATTATTTAGTTATCGAGTAATCATTATTTGTGATTGTAGCAATTTGGGGTTTTTTAGTTTTCTCATTAAGCCTTTCAGTCCCGTGTTGTCATGTCATCTGCATATCAGTTTCTCTTCTTAATCTATATTAAAATAACTTCAAAAAAAAAAAAAACAGATAATTTCTGCTTCATTTTATTCTCAGGAGACTAAAAGAAGTTACTGTTATTCTGCATTGAGTTTCTCCTTAATCCATTTTGTGATGACAGTTTAGGGAACCAGAGCCACAGAGACAAGGTGAAGTGGCAGCAAATAACTAAAAATATACAGACTATATCTAGTTTATATGGGTGGAGAGAAATAAATGAGAAACTGAGTGAAAGGGAGAAAGGAACCTGTAAACGTTGTTCGATCCTCAACAGGAATATGCAAGCACCATATATCAAAAAGCCTCCATTCAAGAAAACAATCATAAATTAGGCAATTTAATAATTATACCAAACATGGCCTATGATAGGAAACAATTCTATCTCATCATCTAGCTTTTTCAAAGACAGACAAGTACAAGCATATTCTCCACGGGTTTAACTAATAAGGGGCAATTAAATTTGAGTGAATGCTTACTTTCCAAGCCTTTGATGATGCAAAATAAGTCCAAGTCCAACACCATCAATTCCTGCAAATTTAAAAAATATTAAACATGGGTTCTAAGCAATATACAGATTGAAAAAGCGAAATAAGAAACTTCCAGCGCTCAGTTTTTCTGTTGATTCACTCCAGAATGAGAAGTTCAGGCAATACTCGAATCTGCCCGTACTTGACCCGTATTTAAAAAAATTTCCCCAAATCCGTTCTTACCCGTTTATCCTATTAATCACATACAGTTATTGAAGGAAGTGGCCTCTCATTGATATCCTAGTCAAAGGACAGAGAAAAAAAACTCTGTTTCGTATAAAATAGTTTGAACAAAAAAATTTCCCGAGGTAAAAAAAAAAAGAAAAAAAAGAAAAAAAAGAAAAAAAAATTGAGCAAATAAGACAAAAACCTGGCAAAAAGAGAAGCAAGGGAGAGCTATCCAACCGAGATCCGCATTCCAAAGGCGAAAACCAGCGAGGCGGTCCACCGTCCGACCTGATCAAATCCTTCGACTGCTCAAAGTAATCCTTCAAACTCCGCTGTTCCAATTTCGCCACGTCCGAGTTATCAAAATGCTTCGAGATCATATCGGCTTCACTCATCTTCTCGAATCTCCCTCTTTCTGTTACTCCGGGCGCTGGTGTTTGTTTGGTGAACACAGCAGACGGCCGAATCGAAACCGAAAAATTCGTCCTCAATCCTCCTGCAATTGACTTCATGTCCCGGCCGAACATCGGCAAGAAACCGCCGGCGATGAAGCATGCTCCTGTGGCCGCCATGGGGCAATGTCTCCTCAACGGGTCCACCAGAAGTGTGGCGCTCCAGCAGACCTTGAAAATTAAGCACAGAAATGAGAAATAATAGAACCTAATTATAGTTGAAGAAGAAAGAACCGCCTTACAGATTTTTGTTGGTAGCTAGGATGCCAAGGACGCTGCAGCCTGCACTCGATGTTCCAGGCCAATACGAATCTAACAACTCAACGTGGTTCACGCCTGGCCTCGGTTATACTTATCGCATTTTCCTTTCTCTTGTTGTAACTTTGCGACTCACTTTCTTACTCCTTCGAGCTTGTACGAATGGAAAGTTGCCGTTGATTGGTGCTTGATAAGCAGACTTCAATGTCCGCACATGTTGCAAAAATTAGGAAACAAAGGTCAAAAATGGATAATATCAATGAGAAGTTTTGGACACCATCTCAACTGAAACTATGCCAAATTTGACACCTGGCTAGTCTTAACTCACTGGATGACGAAGAAGGTACGACCTGGTGCTTGGAAGCCTGATCAATCGCATCACCTGCCGCCAAGAGATTCTACCACCATCCGAGGGTGTGATGTCGTGCGTCAGAAATTTCTGGAGCCCACTTCCGTAATGGACCCAATTTCCTCTGATTGACCTACTGTAGGCGTGGGTTCATAGGTGGAGTAAGCACATTCTGAGTTGAGAGGAAAATCTGCTCAATTTTTCTTTAATTTTCTTTGTTTGAAGAAAGTATACCAAAGGAGACTCGGATCATCGCTCAGTCTACATGAAATATCCACGCGTATCCACGCGGCAGGAGGGCTGCTAGACCATTAAAATTGGTAAAAACTAGGAAGGGTAGAAGTAAAAATTACTTCAAGAAGTACTTTTTCTAAGAATAATTCTTTTTTATAATTGCTTAGAAGAGATGAAATAGTTATAATAAATTTATCATTTTTTTTATATTTTTATTTGAAAAGAAATACGTTTTTGGCATAAATATTATTTACTATTTTAAATATTCACCATATATTTAAAAATAATAATTATTTTTATAATAAAATGATAAAGATATTTTATTAAAATGAGATTAAAAAAAAGATAAATGATTAGATTTTTAAAATTGGGTTTCTAACCCCCCCTTTAATCAACTTTTAACCAAATAAGTCATATTTTTCTATTTGATATAGTCATCAATTTAACCCTGATTAGTCTCTTTAAAATAAATAATTATATTTTTTTTTCTTCCATTTAAGAGGTTAGGTTATGACTCAACATCTTGAATTTTATTAATAATTTAAAACTAATGATTTAATAAATAATTGTATTTTTTTTCTTCCATTTAAGAGGTTAGGTTATGACTCAACATCTTGAATTTTATTAATAATTTTAAACTAATAATTGATAAATTTAATACAACAATGTGACAACATATGCGGACAACATAGAAAATAAAGTGAATAATCCTATCTGTACACCAAATGTATCGAATAAAATATATTTCAATATGAAATAATTATTCTTGTAATTAAAATTTTTTAATCACTACAATATGGTAATGAAATATGACATCCCAGGGTGGTATGGTATTGGCATATGACGAGGAAGGATCACTTTGGATACCCACTTTCTTCCATAAAATTAAATAAATAATTTTGAAAGCTTAGTAATAAAATAGAATAAGAAAAGTACATTGTTTCCATGCATGGAAAGAGATTAAAAAAAATGATTAGGTTTTAAATTCCAATATAATAAAACAAAGTGGGTCACGCTACAAAATAAAATATAATATGCCCAAAAAATGAAATCTTTGGAGATACTAAATTTGTCTTGTTGTAATGAAAATGACGGGCAATAGCCGACACACATTTTGTATTTGCCTATTTTGGATTAATTAATTATCTTTATAATATTAAATAATATTTAGCAATAAGAAATGAGCCTATCAATTTTAACTCAATTTTATATCTTCCTAACTATCACATATGATTGATTAATCATCTCCCTTATGATTATAATGATGTATGTTATATTGATATTATTTGGTATCTTTTTGTCCATGGATGTAGTGAGTTAGGAAAAGTAACATGAAATGAATCTTGAAAATAATCGATCAATAAAAATATGAGTCAGTATTAATTTAGAATGCTATTATAAAACAATTTTTATTAATGATTAATAATTTGGTGATAATGTAAAAAAATTATCGATATTACAAAAATTATAAAAAAAAGAGTAAATTCATAAATTGTTTTATATTTAATCCATGTATTAGTTGATGATTGCGATTCAAAACTTATTGTGTTGTAATTAAATTTATGGCAGTAAAAATTAACAAGATAAATTGGTAGAACAACTTGTCAAACACCCTTCTTTTTATAAAAACATAAAATAAAATAAAAATTGTTTTTAATTTTTAATTTAAAAATAGTTTTTAAAAATAATTTTAAAAAAAACAGGACTAGACGGCTCTTGAACTTGAGGTCACTGCTATTCTGGGTTTTATTTGAGTAATCCATTGTCTCGTATAAAAAAATAAATTCGAGCCGACTTTTGTTCTGTCTTTTGGAAGGTGTATGGGACATGCAGTGGGCGGCTAACGCCTGACAACATGTCTGGAGTGTACAGCCTACAATGGGGCTTACTCCACCCCGGGCCAAACATATAATTAATCAAAGCTCAAATGTGGGAATTTCAGACGTAAAGCCATGTGTGGCCTGGTACAATAACCGGGGCAGTATGTTCCTATATGGATCACCCTTCCTTTTCTCCTTCAGATAAGCAAGGCAACTCTCAACCTCAGATTTGACATGTAAATACAGTTCATGAGCCTTCTCCTTTTCTCTTAGTTCCTGCTTCCTCCCTTCAACACAAAATGGAGATTCTTTGTCATTCAGTGTATGCTAAGAACTGGAAAAAGAAAAAAGAAAAAAAAGAATTGAAGACAGAAATCTTAGCCCAATGTTTAGGTTGCTTGCAACTTAAAAATCCTTTTATTTGTATGCATGTTTAAGGGAGATCGATCGGAAGCATTTCAAGCAACTTGATATATATTCATTGGATAAGCATACCTTCTGTCTCGATTGGCTTCCCGAAGTTTTGGTAGAATTCCTGCCATGTGCAAATCTTGGATTGCAACCTCACCACTACTATTAGTCCTATCATCACAAGATTACGATGGAATTCAGACAAAGAAACCAGGAAAGAAATGAGAAACTTATAATACCTTAATTTCACAGTTTTCTTCGTATTCTCCACTATATGATCCCTAAAATAGGGAATCTTCGTTAAGTCATTCTAATCTATGACTACCTGTAAATAATGAAGATGTAACCAATTATTGATGATAAAAAATGAATCCAAATCCAATGATGAAATAAGCTATGCATGGCATTTTCCACAAAAAGGGCATAGGTCAGGCTTGAGATCTGTATGGAAGTCAGAATCTCTTCAGGGAATACAATAAGAATGAAACTAAGACACTGAATTCCCATATAAATGCTTTGAGAACTAAATAGATATTCATGACAAGTAGAAGTGGAAAAAAAAAAAACTAAAGAGCTGAATTAATACAAAAGTACAAAACACTAAATTTAAAATTGACATGATTTATGATAATTGACAAAAAAAATATATATATATATATTAAAAAAATCTTAGTGACCCTAGTCTCTAGGAGATAGATACATATACATAGTCATGAAAATTATCCCCATGTCGAACATGACAACTATCCTCATGTGGATATGACGTTCTCCCCATGTCTCACAAAATTGTAACGTAAGATAGACGTCCTTACGAGATTAGACAAACAAAAATCTATATCAAGGTCAGGAATCGGCAATGATACTATTAATAATTCACTCGTGTAAATATATTATCTACTATAACTCTAATGAACCTTAAATGGTTTTAAAATGTGTCTACATAGTTAAAAGAGCCTACTAAATATATGGTGGGAAAGAGACCCGTCAAAGTTTGGGCACAAAGGTGGTGAACAGTGACCATCCAGAGGTTGGGTTTGATGGTATGAACGCCACAGGTGGGTTAGATGCTGAGGTTTGATGTTTTGTTATGAGCATTCACTGTGGATTCTAGTTGTCCAACTGTATCTCTTTGGCTGATTTCTAGCGTATCTTGCCTATGCATCCTCTAGAGGCCATGTGGAAGCTGTTTCTTTTTAGTCATTACATGCCAACTTATTGTTCATTTACGTCTGGGATGCCCTAGACCATGTCATTAATGGATATTAGAATTGGGGTTGCATATGGGGCCTCAAAAAGCTTAGGAAGTTAAGACTCAGCAAATATCTTAATCCACTTCCTGCAGCCCCATTGCTCATCTAGATTTGGGATGCACTGGTTGCCGGCCTTTGGTTTGTTATTTATTGTTGAAGGCTTGGGAAGCAGGGAAGGAAGGAAGGAAGGAAGGAGAAGATCTCTTAGAAAGATTTCCTTTTTGTCATTCTTCGCTATTTATGGGGCAAGAATGGAGTTAACAATCCTTTTATGGTGAGAACTGAGAAATGTTATTTACAAATTGTAGAGCTTTGTAGGTTGAGTGATCTCTTTTTGATGCTTGTGTATCAAAGTATACTGTAAAACTTGAAATTCCAGTCCCAGGTTTTCTTGAAGATTATGTTCTTTCCCTCTATGTTTAGTACCTTTTAGTACCTCAGATATACACATTTATAATATATTTTTTGTTTAATAAACGAAGTTCTAGTTATATGGCAATGTTTTCAAAAATTTATTTTTTTCATTCCTTAATTTCTTAATATAAATTGATATAATTCTAGCATAACATGATTATTAAGGGAAAGGAATCAAGGATCCCGTAATTTGAGGATGATATTTGATTGTATATAGAAGATTATTTTGATTGATTGTAACTGATACATTTGCTCATAGATTCCTAGAATAGGCTAACCAATACTTTGTATATATGTATCTTCTTCCCTTTAAGTTGAAGAATGAAATATACACCAGATTTCCAGATTTCCAAAACACTCTGTTCTACTCTGTTTTCTTACATGGTATCAGAGCACCAAACCTGGTGACTCTGAATTCTTCCAAGCGCTTCCGCAACTTATTTTCTCGTTACAGCTGCTGCCATGGACATCAACAAAACGGGATTGACATCATCTAAGGCTACCACAGAAGCTTTAGATCCCTTCTCTCTACACCACTCGGACCACCCGGGTATGGTACTTGTCTCCAAAGTACTTGAAGGAGATAACTACAGCACATGGAGTCGGGCTATGAGGATCAGTTTGAGTGCTAAAGACAAAATTGGATTCGTCACAGGTTCCATTAAGCCACCCTCTTCGACTGATGATAGTTTTCCTTCTTGGCAACGTTGCAATGATATGGTGATCTCATGGCTATTGAATTCTATTCATCCAGACATAGCCAGTAGTGTGATTTATGCTGAAACAGCATCAGAAATCTGGGCAGATCTACGAGAACGTTTTTCGCAAGGAAACGATTCAAGAATTTATCAAATCAAGCGAGACATTGTGGAGCATAGGCAGGGGCAGCAATCAATTTCGGTTTATTACACAAAGCTTAAAGCTTTTTGGGATGAACTTTCATCCTATCATGAAGTGTTATCTTGCTCTTGTGGAGGATTAGAGAAACTTAAGGAAAGAGATGAAAAAGAGAGAGTTATGCAATTTCTCATGGGATTGAATGATAGTTATGCTGCCATTCGTGGACAAATCTTATTGATGCAACCTCTACCCGATACACGCCGAGTTTACTCACTTGTCCTTCAACAAGAAAAACAGGTTGAAGTTTCTCTCAATAATGGGAACAAGAACCATTATGCCATGCTTGCAGATCGGGACAATAAGGCGACTTCAGCACACCAGGTTCGAAAGCAAAAGACTCCACTGCACTGCTCTTATTGTGACCGTGATTATCACAGCATTGAGAAGTGTTACTACCTACATGGCTTTCCGATTGGCCACAAGCTCCATGGGAAGAACGTGAAGCCTCCCAATCAACGTCACTCAAATGCAAACAATGTGAAAGTGGAAACAAATAAGGCTGTGGAGACAGAAGCAAAACTTCTTCCAACAAATGATGGACCAAGGCTCACAACTGAGGAATATAACCAATTAATGGCTATGATTCGGAAAAACAATGGTGGTAATTCACAACATTTTGCAAATGCCACAGGTATAAATATGCCATCATCCAAAATTATTCCGAATTGCTCACACTCAAATATGTGTTGGATTATTGATAGTGGAGCCACGGATCATGTGACTTCCTCAGCTGAATTATTAGATCCGAAAAATTTGCCCAAAACCACTACCATTAGTTTGCCAGATGGTGGTCAAGCACATATTGAGTCAATTGGTTCATTGCATGTTACCCCCCACATTAAACTTGACGACGTACTCAAAGTTCCACAATTTCAAGTTAATTTACTATCAGTTAGTAAACTAACGCGGGCATTACAATGTATAGTGATGTTCTTTTCCGATTTTTGTGTTGTGCAGGACGCTACTACGAGGAAGACGATTGGCCTAGGCAAGCAACATAATGGCCTCTACTACCTCGCACAAGACCAAAATCCAGCCTTGGCTTACGCCATTCACAAACATTCTGATCTTTGGCATCAACGTCTTGGGCACCCATCATCCGGTCCTCTTCAAGTTCTTGCTAAAGTTAATCCTGAAATTTATTTTGATTCCAAGCATGTTTGTGATATTTGCCCTTTAGCCAAACAAACTCGTTTGTCCTTTCCTTCTAGTTTCATTTCTTCTCATGCACCTTTTGATTTGATACATTGTGATATTTGGGGACCACATCGAATAAATTCCCACTCTGGGGCTCGTTATTTCCTAACAATTGTTGATGATCATACTCGATATACTTGGATACATCTCATGAGTTTTAAATCTGAAACACAAGGGATATTGCAATCATTCATTTCTTGGGTGGAAACCCAATTTGATCGTTGCATTAAAACCCTTCGAACCGATAATGGGACTGAAATTTCCTCTATGAAACAGTATTTGGATACTAAGGGGATCAATTACCATCATTCATGTGCTTACACCCCCCAACAAAATGGGGTAGTTGAGAGGAAACATCGTCATCTTTTAAATGTGGGAAGAGCTCTTCGTTTTCAAGCAAACTTGCCGTTAAAATTTTGGGGGGAAAGTATTCAAACGGCTTGCTATTTAATCAATCGCTTACCTACACCCCTTCTTTCTCACAAATCGCCATACCAACTTCTCTATAACAAGCTACCTTCATATCATCATCTACGAACTTTTGGATGTCTTTGTTATGCCACCAATCTCTTACCCACACATAAATTTGATCAAAGAGCTCGTCGTTGCATATTTGTTGGTTATCCTCTTGGTCAAAAGGGTTATCGGGTTTATGATCTTGAAACTAATAAATTCTTTTCTTCCCGAGATGTTGTCTTTCATGAACATATATTTCCGTTCCACACTAATCCACAAGAAGAACAACATGATGTGGTCGTTCTTCCTTTACCACAAACCTCATATGAACCCATAACCACAGAGACAACCAAACCACAAGCCGATGATCAGCCACCACCCTTGCTTTCATCTCTTGAGTCTACCTCTAATGAACGTACACTTGATCTTGACACCATTGTGTCACCTCCACCTCCTGCTACTCGTCGTTCTGACCGCATCAAGCAACCAAATGTCCAACTCCGGAATTTTCATCTCTACCACACCGCCAAGGTTGCTTCCATCCAATCTTCTTCCTTGTCAGGTACGCGTCACCCTTTGACTCGGTATATTTCCTATGCACAACTCTCACCAAAATATCGGAATTTTGTTTGTGCCATCACAACCCTTGTGGAACCTACAACTTATGAACAGGCAGTATTGGATCCAAAATGGCAGGAAGCTATGGCTGCAGAACTCCATGCTCTTGAACAAAATCACACTTGGACACTCACACCTCTACCTTCCGGTCATCGTCCAATTGGGTGCAAATGGGTGTATAAGATCAAATATAACTCTGATGGCACAGTTGAGCGATACAAAGCTCGGTTGGTGGCGAAAGGCTTCACTCAACGCGAAGGGATTGACTATAAGGAGACCTTTTCTCCTGTGGCTAAGTTAACTACAGTTCGATGTTTACTTGCTATAGCTGCTGTCCGACATTGGTCACTTCACCAAATGGATGTTCAAAATGCCTTTCTCCATGGTGATTTGCTTGAAGAAGTCTATATGCAATTGCCGCCCGGTTTTCATCGACAGGGGGAGACGCCTATGGTATGTCGACTCAACAAGTCATTATATGGACTTAAACAAGCCTCCCGTAGCTGGTTTCAGAAATTTTCTGCCACCATTCAACAAGATGGTTTCCATCAATCAAGGGTTGATTATTCACTTTTCACAAAGATCTCTGGTAATTCTTTCACAGCTGTGCTCATCTATGTAGATGACATGATCATCACCGGCAATGATGAGAATGTAATTGCAGCTCTTAAGGAGTCTCTCCACACCAAATTTCGCATCAAGGACCTTGGTCAATTAAGATATTTCCTTGGTATTGAAGTTGCTCGTTCTACTGATGGTATTTCAATATCCCAACGAAAATACACTCTTGATATTTTAGATGAAGCAGGTTTGCTTGGGGCCAAACCATTGTCGACACCTATGGAAGAAAATAATAAACTCCTGCCCACAGTAGGAGATTTATTAAAGAATCCATCCATTTACAGAAGATTGGTAGGACAACTCATTTATCTTACCATTACACGGCCAGAGATAAGTTATTCAGTTCACATTTTAAGCTAGTTTATGCAAGAACCAAGAAAGCCTCATTTGCATGCTGTTCATCATCTTCTACGATATCTTAAAGGTGCACCTGGACAAAGATTATATTTTCCTGCAAAAGGAAATTTGCTACTAAGAGGATTTTGTGATGCAGATTGGGCTCGATGTTAGATCACAAGACGATCTGTGACTGGATATTGCATTTTTCTTGGAGGAGCTCTCATTTCATGGAAAACCAAGAAACAGACAACAGTGTCAAGGTCATCAGCTGAATCAGAATATCGAGCAATGGCTTCCATTACATGTGAACTTACATGGCTCAGGTATTTGTTGGATGACTTGAAGGTAGAACACTCGCAACCTGCCAAACTATTCTGTGATAGTAAAGCAGCACTCCATATTGCTGCTAATCCAGTTTACCATGAACGTACCAAGCATATAGAAATCGATTGTCATGTTGTTCGAGAACGAATTCAATCAGGTGCCATAGTAACTGCTCATGTTCCATCGTCTTGCCAGCTTGCTGATTTGTTCACTAAGCCACTCAATTCATCAATTTTTCATTCCCTTCTCAACAAGTTTGGCGTTCTTGACATACACGCTCCAACTTGAGGGGGAGTATTAAGGGAAAGGAATCAAGGATCCCGTAATTTGAGGATGATATTTGATTGTATATAGAAGATTATTTTGATTGATTGTAACTGATACGTTTGCTCATAGATTCCTAGAATAGGCTAACCAATACTTTGTATATATGTATCTTCTTCCCTTTAAGTTGAAGAATGAAATATACACCAGATTTCCAGATTTCCAAAACACTCTGTTCTACTCTGTTTTCTTACAATGATTAATCACAACAACACCACTAATGAGAATGGTTTGTGCAATCATTATGTAAGTTGTGAGAATTTTTAACAAATAGAATAATGATAAAAGTGGTACACAAATGGGGAATTGAGTCTAGCTTCTAATGAGATTCTTCTAGCTGATTTCATATGGAGAACTAACCATTTAAATTGAACCTAAGCATGTTGTGACTATTCCCCCCCTTTGGTATAATATAATTTCTCGATTTAACAATGTTCTTGTGTATTATCATCTCGCACCTTCAATCATGTACCCTCTCTCCTCTTGCATGTATGAGTAAGAGAGCTATATGGAAAGCACAATTCATCTCCTTCTCCCTCTCTAAAGTCTTATTTTTTTTTTTGTCTCTCTATTTCTTAACTTATGGTCACAATAATATGAAGGTTTTTTTTTTTTTTTTTGGTAAACTAGGGTTTTGAATGTCTTTTTGTCTACATAAATGAAGGTGACACATTTTCCTAAACATTTAATAAATAACAAAATGTAATTAGATATTCATTTTTTCTGATAACCAAGTAGCATACTTAATATCGATACACATGAAATAATATGGCATTAGTACACAAATTGGGTAATTTGCATGGATCATTCTTATTGTTATTTCAAAACATATTTGATTTTTTCAAATGTAACTAAATGTCATTTACCTTTAGTTGCTTTGTTGAATTCTGAAGGAGTTAGTGGTATGTAATCCGAAATATAGTCAATGAATTTTGCACGATGATAAAAACTAACACCTTTGATTACAATTACTAAATCAACACCATCTTCCTGTTACATATGATTGAAGCTACTATTTATTTATATCAATGAAACTGGCTAAGTAACAATTCAAGTAAAAAAATTCACAACTTCCAACTTCATAACCATATATTCAACCACTGTGAAAAATAATTTCTATAAATGCGGTGAATATTAATGTTTTCTTAAGTGGATCGATCATTGAACTAAAAAAAGTATCAATTCACGATTCAATGATCGGACCAATGGTTGAATCATGGTCAAATTGTTGATGTCATAAATATATAATTTATATATTATATACATTTAAGAATATATAATTAAGCATTTTAATAATATTTTATTTTTTATAGTTGATATATTGAATTATATCATAAATATAAATATAAATGTATTAAATTTTATTAAATAGAACATGTATAATATTTAAGTTTGAAGATGTATTCAAGATGAAAAGAAAAATATTTTATTTAATTTTATTTATATGTTTATGTATTTTATTATTTTAAAATTTTAAAAATTATTATATTAATTAATTTAAATTATTTTTGTATTTATAATTTAATAGTTGTCATAAAAATAAATGTGAATGTAAATATATGGATTTGTATTATACAATAATATTTCCAAAGTGATGCATAGCTAAATGGTTGAACCTTTGTTTTACCACTTAGATGTGCAATCAAATCCCCCCATCACAAAGTCCGTTTTCTTATCTTTGAGTTATAATCAATTATTAATCCCATATCAGTAGATTGTAGACCATTTGTGGTGTACAAATATCTAGTGACACTTAATTGTTAGCAAGTTGGGTCAATTGGACCTGATCGTTAGAGCTAGATGGATTGTTGGTTTGGATGATTCCCACATTGGTCCAAAGCAAAAATAACTTGATTTAGTGAACCAAACCCGGATCACATAATAATAAATTTTAAGATGGATAATTTTTTTTTTTTACAATTTTATAAAACCAACAAATACTAATTAACGAAGATATATTTAGGTCAAACTATGAGAGTTTCAATTCTATCTATTTATGTGGTAGTAAAGAAATATTGCCTTAAGAAAATTCTTGATTTAGTAACTTAGAGTAAGAGATAAATTTGTTGAATGAAAGACATTCTATTTACTATCTCAAGACTTCAAATTGATAGATGTTTCTTTCAGTTGATGAGACATTGGAATCTAAGATTCGATCATCATCAGACTCTTGGAACCATGTGCTAAAGATTAACTAATACATCTTTGAGTAAAATCATAACAAAGTTAATGCAAGAATGAGATCAATAAAAAAATTTCCTTCACATTACTGATGGAGTTTCACAAGGTTTTGTTTCCTTTCACATCTAATATATGCAGAATAAGCAAGCTAACATAGACTATGGTAAAAATCTCATCCAATGCCTACCATGAGCAACATCAGGAGACTAGATCGATGTAGTAAATGGAGAAGCTATCATGATATATAATAACATCATGTAGAAGTTGGAGAAGTGCTCAACCCTTGGAGCTAGCAACTTTGAAGGGATGATTATGCTATGTTGTTGCCACCATTTGCACACCGCCATTAGTTTTGTGCTAATAAGCATCAATTGATGTTATGTTATGAATTTATGAATCAATTAAACGAGGAGTAGATCAAATTGTTGCTTCTAAACCGACCTCATTTGAATGAATATTCAAAAACCAATTCTAGGAATTAATAATTACTTTTCATTCACTTCCGTTTTAGATTAATATTTTTCCTTTTGTTTCTAGAATATGTTCTTCGATACTTGCCTAGTTTGTCTCGTATTAACAATATGATATTGTAAAAGACTTGTGTTAAAATGACCACAAGTATGTTTCTTTTTTATTAATATATAATAGTTATGTTCCCTTTCTTAATCCCCAAAAAAACATATCTACTTCTAATCAAAGCTTCTTTAATTATGTGAGGGTGAGAGAGAGAAAGAGAAAGAGATCATCATACCAAGAAGAGGAAATGACTATTATTGGTAAACTTACGAATCTCACAATTGGACAGTATATGAAAAAGTCTCTCACATTCTTTTTGCCTCGATAACAATTGAACCTTTCCACCGAAAAGATAAACACTCATCAATTCCATCATTATCAAAAGAAACTAAAAACTTCAGTATAGAAAGTGGTATAAGTATATCCATTACAAACAATTTTATAAAAGTATAATCATAAAGGTTGAAGGATAGTAAATTGTACCTTCGATAATATTAGAAGTATCACTTGAGGCAACTCAAACTTTGAATTCAAGACAAGACGAGGCATTTTACTTTAATTCACACACGACACATTATAAAGGGATGAAGTACATGACACCAACACCAAAACATTTACATCACTTTGATATAAATATTTACAATCACTACATTATTCACTTCTAGTGATAATGGATGATCCTCCCAAGAGTTTGAGTTGGTAGAGCAAATGTGCAATGGAGGTTGAATTTATGTTTAGTGTTAAATGTTGCAATCGAAGTAGATCTAGAGTTAGTTATGGATTGTTTGTCCCAATTGAGAAGTAACAAAATGTTAAAGAAGTAAAAATCAAAATTTGTACATGAAACCTTTTGAAACCCCCATCTAAATAAGGGTCAGCCAAAAAAACAGGAATAAAAAAAAAATAAAAAAACCTTTTAGCAACATGAGACTATATAAAAAGGGCTATAGGATTTAGTTTCCTTGTTAGATCCTATTGTTTAATTAGATTAGGTTTATCTTGTTTAATCAAGTTTTGTGAGTTTAATTGAACTATGATTCGAAGTGGTTCTTGAACTATAAAAAATAAAAATCAAAAGGCTAGGGTTAGGTTTAGTTTTCTTATCAGAAGTAATTGTGTCTAATAGATTTTTTTTTCTTATTTACTCATCATCAATGAGCTCAACAATGCTGGGAATTAAAGCTTCTACCAGTTGATAAGAATCAATTAGAGTTCAAGACCTAAGTCTTTAAAATTTCCTTTGCCCACTCCTCTGAATGGACACACACACACATAGTAGGAGTGGATAAAGTATTTGTTTACAAGCTCTTCAAGGTAAGAGTTCTAAGTGTTTCTGGAATAGAAGTCAAATCCTTCTGCAAACTGCCAAAGTCCTACCTTATAGAAAAGTTACCAAATAGTTTAGATTTAGTTTTCTGATTATACAATACTATTTAAATTAAACTAGGTTGATCACTTATTTAGCCTTTGTTTATATGCTTAATAGAAATAGGAGGCAAAATGTTTAGCTATAGATGATTTCCCTGCTTGGAATAGGAGTGCTCCTCCCCCGATCCATACCAAAAAAATATCATTGCAGTAGGCAAAAGTCCTACCTTTTGTTTTTTGTTTTTTTTTTAAAATAAAAATTAGAACCTCCTCGAATATGTTGCTCATATCATTTAAGAAAAGAAGGTATTTGTTTTTTTAATTGTTTTTATATTTTAGATGTTTGTATTTAACTTTTTATTTAATTTAATTTATTACTTATTTTTAAATATTTTTCATTAAATAAAAAACTCAAAATATTTAGTTTTTTCTAAATAAATAAAAATAACATTTTTGAATTCATTAAAAAATCTCAACCCTGATGCTTGTTATGATAATAAATCTCTCTGTACTTATCATTTTTCTCTTCTACCATTTCACCTTCCTTGACCACCATCTTCTTCTCTTTAATCAACTTCGACAAATTCTAAAATAATTTTTATTATTTTAAAATTTTTAGAAACATGTTCAACTATTTTTTGGTTAAATAAGAACTAATTAAAAAACTATTTCTCTTAATACATTGAGATGTTGATTTTTAGTAAATAAAAAACAATAAATTTTAACGCTTAATAGAAATAAAATATTAAATGTTCTTAAGAAGATGTAAAGTATATCATTTCTATAATGACGAAGACAATGCAAATTGAGAAAAACTGCAACCTATAACAGTGTCCTTGACATAGTGACAAACATAGTCATTAGTCATGCCTTTATCCCTTAAACAAAAGTAAAATAGTTCTGATGGTCTTTTTATGTTCTGGAGTAAGAAAATCTTACAGAAAGATGAGATGACAGTGCAACAAGACCCTGCAGTATCTCCCCAACTCTTTGTTGCAGAGGAAGTCCTTTCTCTGCATTTGCGAACACCATCCTCAAAGGATCGCCTAAATTTATATTCAGTACAGTTACTGGCATCAATTGGTAATATAATAAAGGTATTTAGTTCTTAAGAAATGTATGTTTTCACTAATAATCTTTGTCGGTAAGGATTGATAGTTGGGGAGTTCTGGACTGGCAATAAGAAGACTCCATGCATTCTGAACTCCAAATGGAAAGAAATAGATGTTTCAAGCAACAGCCCAGCCACTCAGCCAGTATATCAAAAGTACCAAGGAAGAAGGAAAGCAAACCTGTTATTAGAGCTTGCAGCGGTAACTTGTTGACAGATGTAGCTGCCAAAAGAAACACTAGTTAGGACCTACATATAGTATATCAAAAAAATTTATCAATTGGGCTCAATGAACATTAACTTCCCCCTTTTACTAGTAAGAATAGAGATGCATATCATGGAATGTATTGCCAAAAGTTCATCCTACCTACGTTACTGCTCAATAAACACTCCTAATTATTGTTTCAAGTTCACCAGGAATTCCCAAGTATCATAGGCATAAAAAGAAAATGAGCAAATCTCTAAGCTCCCATCGACATCATCCATATATAAGAAAGGAGCTTCTCACCTGGGTTGGCCAAAATTAGTGCAAGGTCAATGTCAGGATTACGAGCTGCAACAGCTAGAGCAAGGCATCCCCCAAGAGATTCTCCAACAAGGTGTATGGGTTTATTGGGTGAACGGTGGCTCTCTGACCTAACAGTTGTTTCAACCAGCTTCACCAATTCTGAACCATGAAAATTTAGAAAAGATTTTACTACGAAGGAGTACATCTCATTCACCCAATAATACTCGATGACAAAAACATGCTCTACGTTGATAAATTTTATTCTCAGGAGACCAAAAGAAGTTACTGTTATTCTGCATTGAGTTGTAGTCTACCGTGAGGCAACTAGCTAGTAGTGGTTATGGTAGTCTTGCTATGTTCAAATAATTACCTAAACTGTTTTTAACATGATTTGAATATTTTAAAAATAATTTATATATATACATGTGTGTGTGTGTGTTTGTATAATTATTTTTTAAAATAGTCATTAAAAAACAAGTAAAAATAATATAAAATAATTAAAAAATGTTATCCAAAAATATCATATTTATATTCTTAAAAACAAAAATTAAAGAACAGTTTTTTGTTGTCAAATATGTTTTATATGCTTTTTTATTATAAAGAATATAAAATTATTTTAAAAAAAATAGTTCTTAAACAAATTCTTAATTTTTAGATTTATTAAAAGCGTACAATATGAATGAAGTTTCAAATATTATGTTTGATTATCGAAAAGTACTAAATAAAAAAATATTTAAAAATTTATTTTCTTACATTTGATTTAAAAAATAAAAATTCAAATATAAACATGTTAATATATATATATATATATATATATATATATAAAGTCTGTGTTATTTCATTTTGTTTTCAGAGAGTAGAGCTTGACTCAAAAATATAATACAAGTACAAATATAAGGGTATATATAAGGAAGATTCCTTGGGATTCAAAGCCAGCATGGGAGACTACTAATACCTTCATGTTATAGTCTTGTTATGAATCTCTACCACTCGATCACTAAAATAGGAAATCTTCGTAAAGTCATCATAATCAACGACTACATCTAACAATGAACATGAAATTAAGCATTCATGATTAGAGATGAATTCAAATCTAGTAACCAATTAATAGTTCTTTTGACAATGTTTCTAAAAAGTACTTCTAATTTAAAAGGTGTTTTTGAAGAAGAATAAGATGTTAGACAAAAATCAAAACATCAATTGTAATGCTTTTTTAAGAAATATTTGATGGTTGGTTTTTTCAAATATACTTCTAAAGAAAATATTTTCACTAAAAATACTAATAATAGAAACATTATCAAAATACTTTTGTGGAAAAGGTGTATAGGTCAAGCTTGAAATATCTACAAGTCTGAATTTCTTTAGAAAATTCAATAACAAAAAAATGAAAAGGAATATCATCCTGTTAATTGCAATCGCATTGTTCACACAAGCTTGGGGATGCATTTGATGATTATGATGGATATGAGACATATGGCCAATGTTAGTGGTTGAAGGCTTTGGGTAGGGAGAAGGATTCTTAAGAAAGTCCCCCCTTTCGTCCTCCATCATTTATGGAAATTGAGGAGTTGAAAAACTTTGAGCTTGTTAAACAATTATTTTATAAAGTGTTTTTAGTCTTTTTTTTTTTAATACTTGAAAATAAGAGTCCGTTTGATAGTGATTATAAGAAGCATTTTTAATATTTATAATTATGGATCCCGCCATTTGCTCGATGTGTTTCCACTTGATGGCGAAACTCGTTTTTTTATTTATTTGACGAAAATTTAATTTTTTGAAAAGAATTGGAGTCGCCACTTATTTTTGTTTTATTTTTGAAGGAAAAAAAAAAAAACCCTAAGTGTGACTCTTGAAGAAAAAAATAGGTCTGTGAAAAACCGAATTTGAGTACGGGGTAAGGTTACTTATTGGGAATGTATGATGGTGAGCCGTAGTGTGGTAATTAATTAATTAATTATGGATACCAAGAAAAATAATCAATGTACACATAGTGAAAATTAATATACACAAAAATAATAATGGAATCTAATTACAAGAATATACAAAATAATTGACGAGGAATTATGCAAAATGATTTATTGAACTAAAAAAAATATTAAAAAAATAGTTTTCAAGAAATTTCAAAGGATT
This sequence comes from Vitis riparia, assembly GCF_004353265.1. Lineage (NCBI taxonomy): Eukaryota > Viridiplantae > Streptophyta > Magnoliopsida > Vitales > Vitaceae > Vitis > Vitis riparia. The sequence goes on from NC_048444.1 coordinate 5,196,571, forward strand.
TTATAAAGAATGATTTCGAATTAATGATTTTAATTTATTTATTTAAAAAAAATTCAATTTATTTTCAATTAATGATTTGATTCAATTTTATTTATATTTAATTTTTTATAAAAAAAGTTATTTGTACTCATTGTATCAAAAAAATTTATTACAAAATTTTAATTTGGCAACAAAAATTATTTTACTTGCTTTTTTTTTTATAAAATAATGAATTTTTACAATTTTATTTACAAAAATATTTTGATTCATTTTCATTTAAAAAAAAAAGTGATTTTTACAAATTATTTAAAACGACACAACTTTATTTGCAAAATAAATTTTAATTGAGGAAAAAAATTCATTTAAAAAAAAATATTTTTGGACAATTTATTAAAGATTTATATTTCGAATTATATTAAAAACAATTCTTTTGAATTTTTCGAAATGCATTTTTCTGAATTTTTATAAATAAATAAAAAACTTTCTTTTTATTAAAAATAATATTTTAAAATTATCAGTTTATCAAAACACATGCATTTACTAAATTCCTCCTCTCATTTAAACAAAATTTCTAATTTGTTTGATGTTCAATTTTGTACACACTCAATAAATATATACAAACGAATATTTACAAGAACTAATAAAAATAAAATCAAATAAAAGTGAAAAATAAAATATGTACTCAAATAAACTTATAATAAGCTTCATGTGTCATAAATTCATACTCAACCAACAAAATTGCAGAATGGGCTCATGCAAAAACAAAAATAACACAAATATAAATATCCAAAAATATATAGAGTCCAAAATAATTATTTAAGTTTCAAATTAGTTCAATAAATTTCAACAACTAAAATTGGGCTCAAATTAACAAATATAACCCAACAAAAATATATCACATGTCATAAGCCCTAATATAAAATTTTCAAATTAATACCCAAAATATAAGCTCAATTAATCAAACCCAAAGCATGATAAATTAAAATAAATCTCATAATTCAAACTCAATTTTATATGCAAACCTAAATCCACAATCGAAATCAACTTAATTTAATATTCAAACCCACATCCAAAATATACCACAATATTATATCACATTCGAATTAAATAATTAAAAAGAGTACAACCATATAAATTATCAATTAATCTAACCCAAATTAGCCAATTCTAAATTACTTTATCAACAATAAATTATCTCAAATTTCATATTAATTTACCAACAATAAATTAAACTAAATTCCATATTAATTAACAAAGCCTAAACATAAGGTTCACAAACAAACATATAGTGATAATAACGACAATAATAATAATAATAATAATAATAATAATAATAACAATAATAATAATAATAATAATAAGTGTGAGTGGTGAGTGGCAGTGTGTGGGAAGGACTGTAGGGAGAAGAAAAATGGAAGCTAAAAAAAAAATATGAAGGTTGGCGTCTCTGCTAGAGTCGTGAAGAAAGGCTAGAAAAGAGGGAAAGAATGGAAAGGGAAGAGAGGAAAGTGACAGTGGGTGTTCGAAGGGAAAAAAACCTAGAAAAAAAATGGGGAAGAAAAAAAATCTGAAGCTGGTCCCCGGCCGGCTGTGTGGAGCAAAATGGAGAAAATTGGGGGAGGGGAAGAAAAATGGAGAAAGAAAAATCTGCTGCCCCGGTGAGAGTTCCTGAAGAGAAGCATATTATTGTTTTAACCAGAAAGAAAGGAAAGAGAGAGAAAATAGAGTGAATGCTCTGATTCTTTTTATTCTCTGCATTACTTTAGAATAAAGCCAAAGATGCTAGTTTTATATGGGAGCTAGAGTAACAAACCGTAACTGACTCTCAACTCAGATAAAAAAAAAAAAAAACAAAGAAAGGGTAATAATCAAGGGTACTACCAGCCTTTATTACAAAAATGTCAATATGCTTTAATACTCCCCCTCAAGATGGAGAATGAAAATTATGAATTCCCATCTTGCTGGGGAGATATTTGAACTGTGCTGGAAATAGAGCCTTGATGAAAAGGTCGACAAGCTGATTCTGTGAGGACACGTGCATTGTTTTGAGACAACCTGCTTGTATCTTCTCTTGGATAAGGTGACGATCGATTTCAATGTGCTTCGTCCTTTCGTGGAAAACAGGATTAGCCGCAATATGAAGAGTCGCTTCATTGTCACAAAACAGTGTAATAGGTTCTTTGCTTTGAATACCAAAATCACGAAGAAGAGCAGTCAATCAAATCAGCTCACAAGTCACGTTGGCCATTGCTCGGTATCTTGCCTCAGCTGAAGATCGAGAAATAATGGCCTGTTTCTTAGATTTCCATGAGATTAAGGAGTCCCCAAGAAAGACACAAAAACCACTAATGGATCTCCTCATATCTTTGCAAGCTCCCCAATCCGAATCAGCAAAAGCCTTAAGATGAATTGATGATGTAGTAGAAAAGTAAAGACCATGCCCTACTGTACCCTTGATATATTGTAGAATTCGATGAACTCCTTGCAGATGAGTTGATCTAGGGCTGGCCAAGTATTGAGTGAGACGATTCACTGAGTAAGCCAAATTTGGTCGTGTGATTGTAAGATATAAGAGCTTGCCAATTAGACGTCTATACAAGCTGGGGTCCTCCAATAACTCTCCATCATCTTGTGAGAGATTAATGTTAGCCTCCATGGGCGTGCTTGCAAGTTTGCAACCTAAAAAACCAAAATCTGATAATAATTGAAGTGCATAGTGTCTTTGGCTAACAGAGATACCCTTTCGTGACCTGGCAACTTCAAGACCGAGAAAGTATTTGAGTTTTCCGAGATTCTTCGGCTTAAATTGACTGTCAAGGAAGGTTTTTAGCTTTTCAATAGTTCTATAATCATTGTCGGCAATGACAATGTCATCAACATAGACTAGCAATGCAAGGAATGACTAACCATTATGCTTGGTAAACAATGAATGATCTGAGGCTGGTTGAGTAAATCCTTTGTCCAATAAAACGCCAGAAATTTTAACAAACCATTGCCTTGAAGCTTTCTGTAAGCCATAAATTGATTTGTGTAATCTGCAAACATTGTTAGATGGTAGTGTCTCATCCTCATGTGAATGCCCTTGAGGCAAGCTCATATAAACTTCTTCAGTTAAAGCACCATGAAAGAAAGCATTATTGACATCTAATTGAACAAGAAACCAACTATGGATAGCAGCTAAAGCCAATAAAAGCTTAACAATTACCAATTTTACAACAGGTGAGAAAGTATCAATGTAATCCACGCCTTCTTGTTGAGTGTACCCTTTGGCAACTAGTCAAGTTTTATGCCGCTCAAGAGACCCATCAGCTCGAAACTTGAGCTTGTACACCCATTTACATCCCACAGCCCATTTGCCATGAGGCAAAGTTGTTAAGGATCAAGTACCATTCTCCTAAAGAGCATGGAGTTCAACTCTCATAGCCTCCTACCATTCTGGAATCATAGCAGCTTGAGTGTAAGAAGTTGGCTCAACATGAGAAGAAATGGCATGGACGAGAGCCCGATGTGAGGAGGGAAGTTTTGTCATAACCGAGAACACTAGAGAGTGGATATAAGGTAGCTATGGAAGCAAGTGTGGCGGAATAATAGTGGTAGTCTTGAAGATAAGTTGGTGGTCTAGTTACACGAGTTGGTCGAGAAATGGAAGAAACATGGGACTTAGTGGAAGTGGTTGGATTAGAATCAATAAAAGAAGGAAAAAGTGAACGAAATGTACTGGCATGGGATGATGGAAGGACAATGTCAGAAAAAAAAAAAATGGAAGATAAGCCGTTGGATTGAAAAGAAAACGATGTTTCATGAAAAATAACAGCCTGAGTAATATATATGACATTAGTGGAAAGATTCAACAATTTATAACCTTTGTAACCCGATGGATACCCAAGAAATACTGAATGAATGGCTCTAGGTGAGAGTTTGGTACGATGACGTGCTAGTGTAGAACCATAACATAGACATCCAAAGACACAGAGATGACTATATGAGGGGACTCTATTGTACAAAATTTCAAATGGGGTTTCATTAGAAAGAATGAGAGATGGAATTCTATTTATGAGATAAGTAGCAGTTAAAATGCAATCACCCCAGTAAGCTAGAGGAATATTGGATTGAAACAGTCATGCTCGGGCCACATTCAAAAGGTGTTGATGCTTACGCTCTACCACATAATTTTGTTGAGGAGTGTCAACACATGAGTGGAATGGCAAAATCCCCTTTTTACAAAAGTAATCCGAAAAAGCAAGTTCGAGTGCATGATTACTACGAACTGATTTAATGTTGGGCCCAAATTGTGTGTGAATGAGAGTATAAAGGGCAGGAAAAATACTATTGACATCAGATTTTGATTTCAACAAGTACACCCAAGTAAAACGAGAATAATCATCCACAATTGTCAGGAAATATTGAAAACCATCATGTGTTGGTAAATGAAAAGCACCTTATATGTTTATATGCAACAAATCAAAGGGACATTGTGAAACAAAATTGGAAATGGGAAAGGGCAACCGTTTTTGCTTAGCTGAGGTGAATGATCAACAATATGCTTGAAGTTCAATATATTTTTCAACAGATTAAGTCTTACATAGGAAGGGTGGCCTAAATGAGTATGTCAAAGTTCATGATCAGTCTTAGAAACATTATTACAAAGACCTGAAGTGCGAGCAAGTGTGGGAAAAAGATTGGCTGGATTCAAAACATAGAGATTCCCATCGCGCCTACCTTTCCCAATCATTTGCCTCTGCATACGGTCTTGAATGAAACAAGATTCAGACTCAAATTTGACAGAGCAACAATGAGATTGAGTGAGAGCACTAATCAAAATGAGGTTGAATCGAAATTGTGGAACATACAGGACATTTTCAAGAGTGAAATGGTTAAATAACTCGACTAATCCTATACGAGTAATAGTAACATATTCACTAGTGGGAAGAGTAACGCTTGAATTGAAGGACGGGAAAAAATTCTTGAACAAATTAAGGGAGCAACAGGCATGGTGTGTTGCCCCAGTATCCAAAATCCATGAATTATGAGGGAATGAATTATAAGAAGAAGAGAAAGTCAATTTACCACTGAAGCTAGAAACTGAGGGACCATCCTGTTGTTGCGATTCCACAATTGCAGGTGAGCTATGTTGTAGTTGTGAACTCAAAAAGACAATTAGTGTCTGGCACTAGCTAGGGGAGAGACTGTTGAGCATCATATTTGTGGTTCCTAAATCCTCATACACAACAAAAGTGGCCTGATTAGATTGGGCCTGGCCCAATTGAGTCCTAGATATGGGCTTGTACCCAGGTGGGTATCCATGCAATTTGTAATAGCGATCGATGGTATGACCCTGCAGTCCACAATGGACACTGAGGTCGCTCACGTTTTCCCTTCGAAGCTGAATTCCCAGTATGAGCATTAACCGAAGCAGAACCTGTATTACCCAAATGAAGAGGCTCCAACAAAGATGAAATTCCAGTATGGGCATAAGAATCATTTAAGCCGATTAAAAGTTGAACCACATTCTCTTGCTGCTGATATTCTAACCACGCTTGAAAACCTCCACAATGACAAGCCAGTAATGGCTGAAAATTCTTGAGTTCTTCCCAAAGAACCTTGAATTTGGTGTAATAAGTGCTAATGTCAAGAGATCCTTGCTAAAGCATTGTAAGATGTTTCTTGAGCTGAAAAACCCGAGGAGCATTGCTGTGTCAAAAACGATCCAGCAGATCGATCCAGATCTCGACTGCTATAGCAATATACATCAAGCTATCTGCAATATCCTTTGAAACAGAGTTGATAATCCACGAGGTCACCATGCTATTGCAGCGATTCCAAGCGTTAAAGAGGATATTGGTTTGAGCTGCATGAGAAATGGTTCCATCAACGCAACCGATCTTGTTTTTCGCTGTTAATGCCATGGCCATAACTCTGCTCCATGTGTTGTAATTGCTCCCAGTTAAGTTGTGTGAGACAAAGATGAGTCTGGGATGATCACCACTGTGAAGAAAAAAAGGGCTACTCACATCCTCCATTGCTGACACTTTATATGATCCAATCACAGCTCGTTGATTTGGTTGATTACCCCAAGTCATCAAAGAAAATATTAGAGAATGAGTAGAAGGAACTGCTCTGATACCATATTACTAGTTTAACCAAAAAGAAATGAAAGGGAGAGAAAACGGAGTGAATGCTCTGATTCTTTTTATTCTCTGCATTACTTCAGAATAAAACCAAAAAGGCTAGTTTTTATACGGGAGCTAGAGTAACAAACTGTAATCGACTCTCAGCTCAGATAAAAAAAAAAAAAAAAAACAGAGAAAGGGTAATAACAACCAAAGGGTAATAATCAGGGGTACTACCAGCCTTTATTACAGAAATGCCAATATGCTTTAATAAAGCAGAAAAAGAAAAAAAAATGAAGCGAGGAATGGGGGGCCCGGACGGTCTTTTTTGGAATAGGTGGCTGTGTGTGGGAGGATCTAGAAGAAGAATCTAGAGGGAAGAGAGGGAAAAAAATGGAGGGTCGGTTGTTCTTGGGAAATGAGAGAATGAGAAAGAAAAAAAATAGGGGAAAGGACGGCCAAAGGGAAGAAAGGAGAGTGGGTAGGAGAAAAAAAAAATAATAATAATAAAAAAAAACAAAGAAGAAACTCACGTGGGGGAATGGGGGGTTGGTGAGGGTAGAAAGAAAGTGTGTGGGGAATGTAAGAAGAGAAATGAGAGAGAAAAGAGAAAAGAAAAAGAAAAAGAAATAAAAATATAATATAATATAATAATAATAATAATAATAATAAAAAAAAAGTAATAGTAATAAAATAATAAAAGTTAATAATTAAATGGTGAGTGTACTAAAAAAAAATTATATGTAGTTGGGATTTAAAATTTAAGGATAAAATGGGGTTCAAAATTAATATAAAAATAAAATTTGGACAAATTTTGGGGTCTTAATACTTAAATTTTTTTATTATTTAAGTATTAAAAATACTAGAAACATTTGTTAGAATCACTCCCAAACGCACTCTCTGATGCGTTTTATAGTGATTTTAGGAAGTGTTTTTAGTTTTTTTAACACTTAAAATTTTTTATCTTTCAAGTTGAAAAAATTAGAAACACTTTTTAAAATCACTACCAAACACATTAACTCACTTAATAGAAATGCTTTTTAAAATTACTATAAAATGAACATTTTCTATAACCAAAAAGTTAGAAACTTTCCTTATAATCTCTATCAAATTTAAGAATTATTTTTTAAAATTATAGTACTCTTATAAAAAATCCCTAGAATAAACATCATACAATTCACTAAACAACCACTATGTTTATGTTGTTTCTTATAGAAAGTATATGTTTATTCTATTAATAATAAAATGAATTCCTTTCTTAATAGTCAAAAAGGAAATAATTAAATTAAAAGTTTGATTTAAATTTTTTCTATAGAAATTCTAATTATCCCATTATGATTGTCCAACTAATTACATAATTAATCATTATAAAAATCTTATTATAATAATAAATTTTAATACTTTGTAATATTTGAAAATATTTTTAATTACATTCTTTTAAATCAAAATAAGAAAAAATAATAATAATTAATTTTGTAGACATTAAAATTAATAAAAACAAATTAACTACTTAAATACTTAAACTATATTTGGTTTCAAAAAATTTGAGAGAAAATGGATTGAAAAGAAAATAAGAATGAAAAGTAAAAATAAAATAAAATAAAATAAAAATTAGATTCAAAACTAATAAATTATTTTTATATGCTTCTTCAAACTCGTATTACTTATTTTTCTAGATTATATAAAAATTAAATGATTTTAAAATATATAAAATTTTAATTAATTTTAATTATATTTTAATTTTTTATATATTTTTTATAATAAAACCGAACAAAAAGAAACTCATTTTTTAAGGCTATGTTTGGTTCCTGGAAAATTTGAGGGAAAATGCGAGGGAAAGAAAATACAAAGGAAAAGTATAAGAAAAGAAAAAGTGAAGGAAAATAAAAAAATAGATTAAAAGTTGATAAATTATTTTTTTTGTTACTTCAAACTCGTTTTATTTATTTTAACTCATCAATATAAAGATTAAATGATTTAAAAATATATAAGTTTTTAATTAGTTTTAATTATATTTGATTTTTTTTTTATATTTTTCATAGGAAAACCAAACATGAGAAAATCAATTTTCTTAGCATTTTTATCTTTCCTTTATACTTTCCGGGAACCAAACATAGCCTAAGTATTTTTTTTTCTTTGTTTTGGAGAACAAACATAACCTTAATAACATTTCTTTTCCCGGCTATATACAAGATATTTAAGGCGTTCAAAAGACCATACGAACCTCATCAAGCAACCAAATATTTATTCAGCTTTCATCATAAATGCGCAATGCGCACCAGCAACAAATCCTCTTTACTATGACCAAAATGGTTAGCCATTAAAATTTATTACAAATATGCCCCTCCGATAAATCCTCATTATTATAACCAAAGACCAAGCTGATAAACAGAAGAAGGAGATGAGGCTGTATTCCATAAATAGTGTCAAAATGGGAAACAAATAATTTTACTTAATCAATTTCAGTCATTTAATTTGGTTTACTACTTCATATTGCTATCTTTATTACTTGTGATGCCCTGATTAAATTCAATGTCGGCGCCGCTCATGGTATTCTATTTTCCTCCCTTTGAATTTAAAACCAACATTAGTCACCGAATTAGGTGATGTTTGTTTGTTTGTTTTTTCTTTAATTTTAAATATTACTTAAAACCAAATAGTGTATAATAATATTAAGTATTGATGGTTTGTTTTTATAATATTTTATTTTTATTAAATATCAAGGAGGTGTTTGATTTATAGGAATATAGGAAATGAAAATGAATATTTTGTTTCATTCCTATTTTTTAATAAATGAAAATGAATTTCGTGATTCTATTTATAGTATTTGGATAAATCAGGAATTCAATATTAGAATGACTATTTGTTTCCATTCTACTATTCGGTAATAATATGAATGTGAATGAAAAAAAAAATTGATAATAATATCCTTATATAGTTTAAAATAAGTTTTTTAAAATTTTTATTTTTTAAAAATAAAATTTGAGAGTTTTTTTGTTACTAAATAATAAGAGTAAAAAAAATAGTCTTATTATTGGATAAAGAAGCATTAGGGCAAATGAATGAAATATGAGGGTAAAATAGTAATTTTATTTTTATATTTTTTTTATGCGATAAATGAATTAGAATACCACTTGCTTTGGATAAATTAAAATTTTAATTATAAGTGAGATTTTATTTTTGTTGGAATCATTTTTTATTTCGTTCTTATCTTCATAAAATTTATTCAAACATGAGAATAAGAGAGAGAATAAATGAGATATCTATTCTTACTCGTCATTCCCACATGCCAAACAGGTCCTAAAGGTAATAAAAATCAATATATCACTTTTTCTATTTAGAAAAAGTTAAATATTTTTATTTTTTTTATTTTTAAAAAATTATAATAAGTTATGAAAAAGTAAAAAAATAAATAACCTAAAATGTAAAAGTAAATCGTTTTTAGCAAACATTTTTATTTTTTGGAATAAAAACATTAAAACTCAAATGTGTGGGTCCTAGTTGAAGGGAGCTAAAAAGTAAAAACACAATTCCCTTGCTAGTCTTTTTCTTCTTTTTTTTTTTTTTTCAAAAACCGTGTACTCTTCTCCGTAAAGGATTTGGCAAACACATGGAAATTTTTGGAACGAAACAAAAAAATGTTCTACCCACCATCATAGTAGAAAGGAAGTTTCGTGGGCCGATCCAGTGGATCCTGGTCAACTGAGTTAGGTGGGCTTAATGATGGGCCCACATGATCCATTACCGAGCCCATCAGATAGTACCAAACAAAATGGAAAACCACGTTGATTACTCCACGGCACCACGTCCATGTCAGGTGGCCAAAAGGCTGTGAGAAACGAAATCCTTTTCCATCTTTAGTACACATTTTCCATTTATGTGTAGGTTACTAGCCCTACAGATTTTGCCTACTAAGATTTTGAGTTGGACATTTTATCAGTCTCCACCGTACTTGCTTTTTTTTATATATATATACGTATAGTGGCAAAACCCGTGAGGCCACCAGCCACCTCTGAAATTGTTTGCTTCGTCTCTTGTTGCCAAGGTCTTTCAATGGAGTCACTGGAGGTGGCAAATGGGAAGAGTACCGCCCTGGGCGTAAGCCGAGAAACCTCAAGCCCGCCCCAGATGGGTTTCTTTATTGCCCAAGTGGTGCTTAGGTTTTTTACTATTGCGTTTACAGCGGCGGCCATTGCTGTTATGGTCACCGCCAAGGAGACTGTCGAGGTCTTCTCCATCTCCTTCACTGTCCGTTATAGCTACTTGTCAGCGTTCAAGTAAATGATCCTATCCCACAAAGAGAAACAATGTTATATTGTTATTTTATTTATTTATTTATTTTTATTTTTTTGCAGGTTTCTAGTGGGTGCAGACGCAGTTGTATGCGGCTTCTCTATGCTGTCATTGATCTTCGTTTCGATTTTCAACAAAGGAAAATCAAATCACTATTTCTTCTTGTATTTCCATGATCTGGTAAGCCAGTCTTGTGCCTTTTTTTTTTAATTGAAAAAGAAAATTATTTATGAATTAATGCTTCTTTCTTATATCGATCTGTCTTCAGATACTGATGGTGCTGTCCATGTCGGCTTGCGCTGCCGCAACCGCGGTTGGGTATGTGGGTCGCTATGGACAAGACAAGGCAGCTTGGATGGCTGTTTGCGGAAATGTGAAGATGTTTTGCGACAAGGCCTTAGCCTCTATATTATTGTCTCTTATTGGTTTCATCTGTCTCTTCCTTCTTACAATCATGGCTGCCAGAAATCTTAGAGCCTCTGGCCATTTGATCTGAGAGTGGAATAGAGAAGCTTTTTTTTTTTAGGGAAAAAGAGGATGAGATATGAAAAGCTGTTTGGTTGATTGGAAATAACAGTAAGTTCCATTATGCCATTTATCCTCTTTTAGTAAAACATAATAAAAATAATCAAATAATTTATGGATGTGGGTAATCAATGACTCGAGCCAAATGGTTTAATCCTTTTTCCACGGTAATTAAATTTTTTCAGTTTCATTTTAGTATTTTCTGGGTCATGTTAATTAAGTCAACGGCTAAAATGTGCTTTAAAATGTAATAAGAGATTATCACTTCCACTTATAAGCACACTAATTTTTTATTGTATTTTTCTTAAATGTTCTTCCATATTTATATTTATTAGGAGTCCACGAGTCATTTTCCATTAATGCGAATAATAACTTTTTATAACATAAATGATCCTCTTTTAATTTTATGTAGTCATATTCTTAAGAACGCGACATCTAATTCGTGTTCTTGAGAACACAACGTCTAGTCTGTGTTCTCGAGAACATGATGTCTAATCCGTGTTTTTGAGAACATGGCAATTGATTCGTTTCCTCAAAAATGATATTTAGTTCATGTTCTTGGCGGTTATTAGAGATTGCTCAGTGTGACCATAACGGATAGCAACTACTTTCAACACTAGTTGTCTAGTTAAATATGCAAATTTATTATGTTATCATTAATATTTATTAATTACTTTTGTGAATAAAAGATAGTTTCATAAACTAAGGCATCAATTTATTTTTTATTTTTTATTTTCAGGAATAAAATTTTCTTTTATCTAAAAACGATGTGGTTGCAAAGCCTAGAGTAATCAAAAGAAAAAGGAAAAAAAAAATGTTTTGGAATGTGTGGAGTCCAAAGCTAGCACAATAAGAGGCGGAATCAAGTAACTTTTCCAAATTTTCTTGAGGCTATAGCTTCTGGAAATCATATGCATAGATGGTGCTATTGGAGAAGGTCAACGCATAAGCATACTGCCCGTCGGGATGAACGACCTTAGTCTCTATTTAATGAAACAAACGATGTTGGAGAAGACGAAGTGTTTCCAAAATCCGATACAAATGAACTTTTTTTTTATTTTTAAATGATAGGGTTTCAAACATGAGATATGGTGGTGCCATACCTTGATTGGTCGGGTCGAAGGCCCTGATCCAAGTTGGGTACAAGATGATGAATCTGGATGGGGTTGTTCAGTTGAATAGAATCACTGAGACCTAAACGTGTTCATGTGCGCACTCTCCATGAAAAGTTCGCACTAGCCAAATCAAGGTTAGACAACTAGGGTTGGGGTCATCTATAAAAGGCATTTATGCCCTAGCAAAAGGGAAAGTTTACAACTGTTTAGGCAATTTCGTCTTATGGGTTCTTACATGTGGATTGACGTTTTACCAGTTTTTCTAAAATCGAACGGTCCAGTTTCCGGTTTGGTTCACATTATCAACCCTGTTGCAGGTCCAATCGGATGTGAACTGCCTAAACCAGCAGTCCAACCATGAACCGAATTGAACCGGGCGGGTCAATGTGAACCGAGCGGGCCAGAAACTATATGCACAGGCCTAATGGGCCAATTTGCTAATTTGCATTGAAGCTCATCAAAAGTTATGTGGGGGCGGGGGGATTTTTGTATCTGGATGGGTAGAAAATAAAAGCGGCAGCGTGGGTAAGGTGGGGAATCAAACTTGGGTTGTAGCACACAAATAAGGAAATAGCTATCACTAGGTTATTTGTAGGGAGAATTGTGTTTTGGGTCCAGCTGAGCCCAAAAATTAATAAAAAGTCCATATAACTCTTCAAATTGAGTTGAAGGATATGAAATAGTAACGGACAAATATACCCTTTAAGAACACATATAAAATATTTTATAAAATTAAGTTAAATAATTTTTTTTCAAAAATACTAAATTAAATAAAAGTGGTTTTCAAAAATATTAAATTAAATATTTTATAAAAAAAATTAAATTAAATAAAACTATTTTAAAAAATATTAAATTAAATAATTTTTTTAAATATTAAATTAAATAAATTTATTTTAAAAAAATATTAAATTAAATAAAATTATTTTAAAAAAATATTAAATTAAATCAAAAATATTAAATTAAATAAAAGTATTTTTAAAAAATATTAAATTACATAAAAGTATTTTTTAAAAATATTAAATTAAATCAAAAATATTTCAAAAAAAATATTAAATTAAATAAAAATATTTTTCAAAAATATTAATTTTTTTCTCAAAATCAACAAAGGGTATTTTTGGAAATACTGAAAGATAATATCCTTCAACTCAATTTCCATACTTTCATTGAGTCTTTGGCTCAATTTGAAGAGTTACACGGACCTTTTGTTAATTTGGGGGTCCATCTACCCCTAAAACATAATTCTCCCTTATTTGTAAGCGTTATTTAAATTTTTACGAAAAACAATAATGTAAGGGCTTTTGTTTTTTTGTTTTTGTTTTCTTTTAAAGTTTCGTTAATTTAAATCCTTAAATAAACATAAATATTTATGTGAATATTTATTTTTATAATGATAAGTATTAAAATTATAAAATGTAATATTTATATGTAAATACTATTTTCATAATAGAATTGAATATTATATTTTTTCCTTCAATTTTTAAATCTATCTTTACATTTAAATATTATATATATTTTATTAAATAAAATTAAAAATATTAATATATTTATATTTAAACTTATCGTAATTTAATTTGATGATACCAAGTATAAAAGATAAAATATTCTTAAAAGTTTGGATTATATTTATATCTCTAATTTATTATAATTAATTTTAATTTTATGTAATTTATTATATATTTATAATGGTCAGACTAGGGTATGACCACCAATTCAACAAATGAACTATCAACCTTTAATTGATAACTTTTTTGGTTCTATAATATTTCCAGACTATGAAAATATTGGGGCTTGTTTGGTTCCTGTTTTTAAGAACTGTTTTCTGTTCTTGAAAACAAAAAACACAAAAAACTTGTTTAGGGAAAGGGATATGTTTTTGTTTTTTGTATTTTCTATATTATTAAAAACCACTTTTTTTAGAACAATAAAAAGATATTTTCGTTGTTTTTGGATGCTCAAAGAATAAATTGTTTTTTGTGTTTTCTTAACTGTTTTTTGTATTTCCACAAATGTGAGCTTCACCTAATCATCACACCACCACCCGCAAACCCTTTCTTCTTTCTTAAATTATTGAAATTAATATACTTACATATGATGATAAAGTCATTATTTGTTTAAGAAAATTATAACTGGTGTAAAAATTTCAAAATTAAATATTTTTTTTTAATTTAAATAAATTGTGCATATGAAAATTATTTGTATATTTATAATATCAAGTTGATAGAAGAAAACACTTTATTAATTAAAAACTTTCAAACATATATATTTCTTTTTACTTATTCTAAAAAACTTTTTTATTAACTCAACCAAACATTTTTTTTATATATATATATCAAAAACTATTTTCCAGTTCCCAAACACAATTTATTTATTTATTTTTTTTTTCTGAAAACACAAAAAACTGTTCTCAAAAATTATTTTCCAATTTTAAAAAACAGCAACCATCTTTGGCATGTTCGTCCCACACCGGTTTAAGCCCCCATCTTAAGCCAAACAATTCTTATTGATTTCCTCTTTCCTGTAGTTCTCTCACTAACTTGAACGTCCGAAGGCATAGTTGGGGACGCCCAACTATCTTTATTTGCAGGAGTTTAGTGTGGTCATCAAGCAGCATTCGGATGAGTTGCTGGACTTTGCTTGATCAACCTATATGAATTTATATTCGTAAGCCACCAAGATATAAATGAATTTTTGTTTGAAAATTTTTTTCGCATTGGCCTGAGCTTAGATTTGAATAAATTTACTATTCGATCTTCCTCTAAATATGCTAAAAAAGTCTCATCATTACATTCCAAACATGCATCAGCACACTAAGATGGCCTACAATAAGAACTTCAAACTGTAATTATATACAGACAGACTCAGAAGTTCCCAAGCTAGCTAAGATGTGATTTCCGGCAAAACCAAGTGTTTATGGCAACCATCAAATCTTGCAAGTCTACCCTCTCCCAAAGAATGTTAATTTGGAGCCCCATATCTGGAGATCCATCATCACTGTAGTTTTTATATGAAGTGAAGAGCTAGACAAAGGGTAGCTGCAAGACAAAATCAAGGTACATGTACTGATTGCATGAATCCATTCCTACTTTCCCCACCTGGTTTTTAGTAAATCATGAGTCATGACAAGGTTTTACAATTGACAGGGAGATGCAAAGATGATCAACAGAACTTCCAATACTTCCCAACCTAACGAAAAATGAAACATGAAACCATCGTAACTGTAATCTTGTAGTAAATATTTAAGCTTGTTTGAGAATGTCAAGTCCTCACAACTGGGGATAAAGTTCAGAAGGGAAAAATGGTACATCTTTAGGCAAGGAGAGAAGACAATGCCCTATCATTCAGTTTCAGTCTCATCTTCACCATCTCTGAGGTGCTCTTTGAGGGTCTGGCACTGGTTTTCCCATGTTTCATTGTTCCAAGCTGGATGGATTTCAGGCAACTGGTAGTCATCGGGTCTTAAGGACAGCTGAAACTCTGGAAGATCAGGTAGTACTTGGAGAGACCTGCATAAATAATCACCAATTAAATAAAGCTACAAAAAACCTCTCTATTAATCTGGCAGACAATAATGTATCAATGAGCTAAAATCAAATGAATACAATCACATATATAGAAAGGTGAAATGAATCCAATGACATAGAAAGGTAGGAAAGGAAACCCTGCACGTACTTCTCTTGTTCTAAGAGATAGCCATACATCTGAGACTTTTTCAATGCAATATCGGGAATTTTCTGATGTAAATGCTTCATGGCGTCACACAAAGGAGGAGCCCTTAACAAAAGAAATAAAGGAAAGAAGGAAAAAGAACCAAATAATTAATTTTCCAAAGAATAAGAATACTACAAGGGAACAGGTTCTCCTGCACTACACGAAACAACAGCTTCAGTGCCAACCTGGTCACAGGAACTGCAAGGCAAAAGCTCAAAAAGACCTTCTTGCTATCTGCGAGAAGTTCTTCGGCAGCAAGAAAACAACATACAGCACTAACATGACAAGATGGTTCATTACCCTTGTCAAGGATCAGGCCGTGGTAGTAGTATGCTGCAGCCTAATAATATCAGAGGATAGTCAATTAGAAAAGTAGAATCTAATCAGTCAAATCTAGGAAGAGGAATGTTCTAAAAATTCAGAGGTACCTTTGCTTCAAGGTACTTCCATTTTATGAACAGGAGATGCTTCTTTCCATATCCATGACTCATGTCACATCCTGACAAACAGTAATGAGCCTGATCAAACAAAAAAGCAAGGGGATTAAATCTTGAGAGTAAAACAGTTTCTGAGGTTCAGGTAAACATACAATTTTTTCAATCAAATTCACTTGAAAGTTACTTAAAA
Source organism: Vitis riparia (assembly GCF_004353265.1). Classification (NCBI taxonomy): domain Eukaryota; kingdom Viridiplantae; phylum Streptophyta; class Magnoliopsida; order Vitales; family Vitaceae; genus Vitis; species Vitis riparia. The sequence goes on from NC_048444.1 coordinate 5,212,928, forward strand.
TCCATCAGTTGCATCACCTTAATAAGGGAATACCATGTTAATCAGAGTCATCAATAAAAAATAAGCAGAAGGAACTCCACTAGTTAGAGCAATACATGAAAGTAAAATATTCACTTGTGAAAGTTTAGACAACAACTACAGACCTGACTGAAATAGCTCATTTGTTCACATGCCAGCCTCCTCTTCACGGATAAAGTGGCCTTTTGGCTTTCAACAGCTAAACTGAGCTGCAATTCAGTTCCCTGAAATTCTCGCCAGGATCAGTGTCTAGTACCTTACCGATACTTGCAAACCGGTGTTAATGTTTTGAACCATAAACCCAAATTAGTTTCGCAAAATTAGACAGACCATGATCAACAAATACCTGGCCTAGTGCTTGAATTGACATAGCCTCCAATACACCCTCCTGCAGATCTTTTGGAAACCTCCTTCTGGATATATGTATATCGATTATCAATGACAAAGTTTGATAGGGAATAGTCTAAGAATAGCATTATTCTACATGAGTGCATTTATATACTTAATATCTGGTCGTAAGTGAGCCAGTACATCCCGAACACAGAATTCCAAGTAACCTGAAGCCTTGAGCAATAATTCCACAGCATCCCTCTTGAAATCTGGTGGCCCACATTTCTTACTATTAGCAATTAGTTAAGGTTTAGAGCACCAAATTGGGATATCACCCAAGAAAAATTTCAGGCTACAAACATATAAAAGGCCGTATAGACAAAGAGATACACCTGCAGACACCGTTCTTTCACCAGAACCAGAGTGATCCTTAGGAATCAGCAAAGAGTTAGCCTCAGAAAGTGTCAGAACAGCCATCATGTGGACAATGGACAGTAATTCAAACCAGGAGTTTGCTACATTTGTTTCCTAGTCATCAAATTTCAGATCCAATTAGCAGACTGTATACGATCACAAATGCTACTAAAGAAAGGCAACTTATAACTTTACTATTTTCTCACTTGCAGTCCACCTTCAAGATTTTTCCACTTGAATTCCACCAACTCTTCAAGCCCATATTCTGTTTGATATAGATATATGCACATCATTCACTTTTCAAGATAGAAAGGCAGAATTACAGAGAGGATTAGTACTAAAACCATTTTTAGTCAATCCAAGAAGAACAGAATAGTACTCCTCTAGAACCCGCATTAGTTCTGTAACAGCAGATCCACCTGCAAAAACTATTAACTTCTCTTTAGAAGGGAAAATTCAACAAAGATCCATTTGGTTGCTCGGGAAACTGAGGAAAGAGGCATAAGTTAGAAATCAAGCAATTTTTCTAGTAGGATCGCTTGACTCGACGTTCACCGCTATCTAGGCTAAACTTTTGAATTCCAATTTTTCCTACATTTTCTCAGCAACCAAACAGAAAATACAAAGATATAACAGGCGTTGTAAGACCAGACCAGTCTCCTCCGCCACTAAAACAATCTGATTCCGAAGTGAAGATAACTTATCAGCAACATCCGGCGGAATCAACCCTCTAAGAGTCCTCTGAAGGTCAGACCGAACCGGAACACGCATTGAGGGGACGAAAACCACAGTTTCGGGAATACTTATCGTCTTCTTCCTCCTCCCAACTGTGTATATCTTCGAGATTGAAGTTGTGCACCCCATTCTTCTGGCCTCCTCCGATCACTACCAAACATAACATCCTACAGAATCCAACAAAATTTGGAAGAACAAAAAATCAAAACAAAAATTCAGAGCATGAGGCGGAAGGAGGAAAATAAAAGAGGCTTACTGGTCTCCAGAGGGAGAGAGGAGGAGAGTTGTAGTGAATGGGGGATTCATGGGAAAGAGAGAGAAAGAGGAATCTGGGGAAAAGGAGCTCTGGGACCGAGAAATCACTCACATGGCGGAGGAGAAGGAAGAGAAGCTGCATCTCAGCGTCGATGATGGAGTTGGCATTGACGTTGCCATCAATTTAATTATTTCTTTAATCCCAACTGGGTGAGATGGTTCAGTGTCTTAGGTTGGGCCCACCAAGGGTAAATCCTATAAAATCCCAGCCCTACATCTGCTCCATCCTTGTCCCTATTCGATGTGGACATGTGGCCTTGTGATCCGGCACTAAATGGGTAGGCCGTATCTTCTTCCACCAAAAGGTCTAGAGATATTATGATAAGTAAAAGTGACATGACATGTATGTATTTCCAAACTGGTTACCAAATGGCAAATACATAATAATTTTCTATGCAGCAGTCGAAGGTAGTAGTATGCATGCTCCCTTTCATTCCAAAGAACAGGCTCTGCCATGTCACAAGGAACCCTTTGGGTAAAGCGAAATCCAATAAAAATAGATATCTAGTGTTGAGGAAACACAGACAGAAAAAATTCACGGTTGTTGATGGATCCTCTGTCGACCGACCCATGTATCTTTGAAACAGATCTTCCAGTTTCCTAGTCTCAAAGATGCCTTATGTTTACCAAGAGAACAGCTGTTTTCAGGTTTTTGAATATCTTTTGATCTGAGGCTAAACCCCTCGGGCTTTCAATTTCATGGGTTTCGCTCTCTGTTTGATATGCTTGTAATTCCCACTAAACACCCTCAATCCCTTGCCTGCATTTTAGATCACAAAATGCTTCCTTGCCTTTGTTGCTTTCAACATTCAATCACAGTGTCTCCCTTGTTTGACTTGCTCGAAGTTCTTGTCCAACCTTAGGAATAACTCCATTCCAATTCCCTCAAACTTAGAATCCGTTTGGGAGTAATTCTCGTCAATCTACAAATGTTCAAGTGTATAATGCCTTTGTTAATAACTCTTTTTTTTTTTTTAATCTAAAATACTTTTATAGAGAATCATTTGCTATTTAAGTATAAAGCAAACCAATGTTTTTAAAGTGATATTAGTAATAGAATGTGAATTTTAGAATAAATATCTACAAAGAAATTGTCTTTTTCTTTTTACTTGCTCAAACTTAAGTTTGTTATAATATTGTTGACTTTTTTTTTTATTTGCTCAAACTTAAGTTTGTTCTAACATTATTGGATTATGAAACTTAAATCAATTTTGTTATGATCACCCCATTGAGCTACTGGGGATTGAGCTATCTAATCAGTACACAAGGTTAAAAGGGAACTCAAACTTAAGTTGATTATAATATTGTTGGATTGTTTTTTATTTGCTCAAACTTAAGTTTGTTATGATATTGTTAAATTGTAAAAAATAAATCAATTTTATTACAATTTGTAGGGATATCGAGAATCGAGTGCCCCATTGAGTTAGTGGGGATTGAGCTATCCAATCAACTTGCAGGGTTAAAGAAGGGACAACACCTTTTCGAAAAGTTTTAAAATTTATTTGATGAATAACGAGTTTAACCCGTTATAAATTTAAACCTTTTATGACTTAAGGTATTTATTTTTAAAGTTTGTGGTTGGAATCGAAGGAATAGTGAAAGTTTTTACCATTGTACTCTTTCGCTTTCATTTTATTAATGGATTTTTGAATGTCGGTGCACTCAATGAACATATAGATTATATTAATTGTCAAACTACTTTAATTTTTATTTTTTTTTCCTTTCATGTAAGTGTTGTTTGATTAACAAACATCACATCAGAGTAGTGGTTGTACCAATTGACACTATATTAATGGAGTAGTAATTTGTAAATGTATGAAGCAAGAATCAAGATGATAATGTTGCACTTTATTTTAAAAAATAAAATAAAATAAAATAAAACAAAACCCATGTAGAAGCCCCCTGAGAAAACTCTTGTAGATAATTGAGATCGGATTCCATAGCTTTGCATACAAACATAGACACATATAATGCTGAAACTAAACCTATTTTATTACAAAAAAGAAACGAAGAAAAAGAGAGGTTCTTCTGATGTAACACAAGGCCTAATGCAGGGAACTGATACAACCACTCAGCTACTAAATTTTGACATCAGGAGTCACTTGCCTTCACAAACCTACCTTTCACTCGCTTTCTAGTGTCAGCTCTGGCCTTCCTTGACTCATAGCGGATGTGCTTCTCGTATCTGTTCAATGTTCATCATTTTATCACACCAGTCACAAGAATACATTGAACTTATTGTACTTCTTAAAATGCAAAAAAGAAGGATAAACATATAGCAATAAAAGAAAATGACATGGGAAACGTGCCTTCGAGTTTTCTTCTTCTCCTTGTAGCGTAACATGGCATGGCCTCTGTTCTGTGCCAGCAGCTCCATATCAACATTGGTTGTCTCTGTTCTTGCAGTTCCACTCCCAATAAGGAGATCCTTGAACTGCATACTTTTAATGCTGTTTGTATTGGGTTCAGCTGACCAGGACTCTGATGATGGCCCTACTATAGGTATGTTGTTGCTCTCTGCCGTCGTTGTTCCCTGGCTTGACAATGCTTTATTTGAATGACACTGCATTTTTTTTATCAGGCTTATAAATACCAGCTGTGATAAAAACAATCCATGAAAGAACAAATAAATTCATAAACTATGATGTTATGTCAATAGTAAGACTAATATTATAGATAAGAGACTGAGATCTGCAAACCCGTTTACAGCCTCTGTTGCTTGCATTTTTGAGAAGTAGGGTCACCATCACCATGACCCCAATACCATTTCCTCCATCAGGAGTTCCTAAGGCTGATATTATACATAGAGCCTTTGTTTGTTCACATTTTTGAGAAATGGGACCACTATAACCCCAATCCCATTTCCTCCATCAGGTGTTCCTGTATCTTCACTGAACTCACAGCAATAGCGCGATGTGTGCTTCTCAAAAGGGCAGCATGAACAAAATTCTAACCCCTTACAGATTGCCACATGGTTCAAAGGAGTGCCTAAACCACCAGTCTTGGAGTAAATCATAGAGCCATGTCCCAGAGTGCACTTAAATTTCAAGAAATAGTCAAACAAAAAAATGATTCTTTTTTTTTTTCCTTCCTTAATTTAAAGAACCCTGGAGAAACCAAATACTACTACATATCACCTAAAGGATACTAAGAAATGTAGGTTTACAAACCAAGTGTTGTCACATATACCCCACACATAAAAGCAAATGGTGAGCTAGAGAAACATTGGCATACTTTAAAGAGAAGCCTAACAGGGATAACTCTTTGAGTGAATAAAAATTTCTGATTTTCACCATAAACATTGCAACTAAATTTAAAACATATCTTGCATAAGTTTATAATTTGAACTTAACCATTATGTGTCCATGTACTCTAATTGAATGGAACAAGTACATAAGAGTAACTTCATCCTATTTCTCCAATCATGAGTCACAACCAGAACAGCCTGCATGACAGATCAAGTAGCAAGTTGACCATTGTTAATTGTCACATACTAAACCCATTAATGTATGAATGTTCTTTGGCAATGATTTGAATGATGATATTTCTAATCATATATCTTACAGAAGTCAGAATGGCTTACATTTTTTGACAGGATATCCTCATGGGTTGTTGTGCAATTCATCTCATACATGCCTTGTAACGCTTTTGTTCTTGTCAAGGAAGATCCCTTGGTAATTTCACTATAATTCTTGATCACAAAACCAGAATTGTTCACATCGTATCCTGCTTCTGGACTAGTTTCTTTGCAAATCCTTGATCTTCCCAAATGAAAATCCCATATCTGTGAGGGTACAAATGAAGATTACCAGCAGCACATGTTTCTAATTTGAGTCCAATATAAAGCATATAAGGAGCCCTTACATTGGACAAGATTACACAAACAGAAATGCAACTGCTAAATTTTCAACCAAATACAGAAACATACATTGCAAATACTACTTTAGTATATTTACGCATACACTTACAAAGAAGGTACAAGCAAGATGGGTGTAAAAGATAGGTACCACGATAGCGAACAACTGAGTTTGTACAAGCATTATCCCAAACTGCCAGATTTGCCGGCAATAGAGTTGGGAGTGGGTAATGAAAAAAACGTTTGTTGGCTGAAATTTTTTAGCAGAGCCCAACAAATCTACTGAAAACTAAACTCACACCAACTCTTCCAATCACCCAAAACCCAACCATGATTTTCACAACTCTATGCAACAACCTAGAATTCCACAAGTTCATGGTGTGTTCCCATGTTGGTTCATGCTTGCTCTATTACTAGCAGATGCCAAAGGAAGAGAGGGAAGATCATCCATCCACCTTTAGCCACTAGGAAATGACATTTCACAGAACATACACTATAAATATGGAAAAGAGGCCTCCACATACCGAATACCCATATCACAGTATGTTATCAGCACAACAAACATGAAACTAGACAGCTAGATGAAAAATTGGAATTGATTAGAGGATATCTTGCTCAAAAGTAAAAAAAAAAATCCCCAAAACTAGCATACTCCTTAAATGCCACATGACCGGAAAATTTATAGAGAAGCAATAAAGGGCTTGGAAGTTCATTCCAAGGCTACTGCAACTGTGCACACACTTGAATTATGATTTTTGTTTGATTGTGGGGTTTAACTTTTAAGTATAATCTCATAGCACTACACTTAGAGAAACCGAAGAGACAAGAAGCAATTCATCACAATGTCGAATACAAAACCTGGGGTGCCTGATATGAAAGGTGGCCACGATCCCACATAGCGTCTCCTTCCACTGCGCAACCATAACCACAGCCAGTGTCTCTGGCATCAACAGGCGTCGGCAACATAAGCAAAGACGTAAACGGCGTTTGCTGCCGCAACAACTCTTCATCACCACCATTATCTAAATCAACACCTTGAAAATTCCCCATATTAGCACACCTACCCGGCGTCCCTGGACCCAGTTCAGCACCATCCTCACCCTCATCTCCATCTCCGTCCACATCCCCCCGCACCACATCCACATCGCTCCGTATTAAGTCCACCAATTGCTCATACACCACGCTTATCCCGTTCTTCTCTACTTTCGTACCACACCCAACATAGCAATTCTCGCCCGGAACCACAAAATCCTGAACATTCACCGACCCGAAATTCCAACTACTCCAATTCCCATCCTTCAAATCCACTCGAAACACAGAAGCGAGCTCGAGTGGAGAGGGACACCCTGAGAAGCTTTCCACGGGAGTCCTCTTGTGGAGAGACAGGACTGAGCAATTACCATGAGAGTCCCAGTCGCAGCTCTGGCAGAGAGCAAGATTGTCGGTGAAGCATCGAAAGGACACCGGTTCGGTCCTGCAGTTGTCACAGATCTGTGAGCGGAGGTGCTTGCGAGACAGGGCATTGGCCGAGTGCACATGTCGATCGCACAACAGACAGAGCTTTGCCGAGTCGGCTCTGCAGTGTACAACCGCCGTTTTTGAGTCGCAGAAATCGCAGGGAACCGCCGCAGAGGGTCTGGATTTAGACGAGGTTTCCATTTTTAGAAGAAATGTTTTTTTTTTCTACCCTTTTTTGTGGAACCTGATAAAAAAATCACATCAAACCTTACTAAAAATATCAGAGAAGTTGATACAGAAATTTAAATCAGAATCCTAATACCCGAAAGCGAGAGAAGATGTATATGAGCTCATGATAAGCTTGAAAAAGTCCGTACACGTAATGGGCCAGGACATAATGATAGGTGGGGCCGACGTGTGAAAATATCCTCGCTTTTTGGCCAAGCTGGCGCTGACACCCTCCCTTGGGCCGTTTCAAGGCCCAAATTATTGGACTCGATGAACAAGGAAGAAATTGGGCCCTGGGTTGGACTTTTCATACATGGGTTTAGGCTAAGATTTATCTCCCTAGATCAGGTGATGGGCTCTGGGTCATTATATGTGATTTCCTTTGGAATATGCTTAAAATATGCCCGCGAAATCAATTTCATTTCCATTACCATTTCCATATTCGAAATGTTTTTAAATTAAAAATTGAAATAAAAAATTTATTATTATGAAAATCAAATTTAAAAATAAATAAAATTAGAAAATAATTATTTTTTAATTAAATGACCGAATATAAATAGGTGGTTGTATGCTGATATGTACCAGCCTACTAGGGAAGGTTCCCATACTTTCTCCTTTATCGTGGGGCATGATTTTAGAAATTCCCTTATTGTTTGACCGATCCATAAAGTTTTACGATCATTAAAGATTCCCATACAGCAGAATTACTTTTTCTAAGTGCCCATTAAGAGGCTGATTTTTTTAACGATGCTAATGGAAAAATTACCTAAAAAATTGGGGGTCTTGGGAGCATGAAACTCCATTATATACTTATATTCTTAGCCCGGTTGCAGAGACTATGCAGGAAAGAAAAGAAAAGGGTTCGATAGGATGCATCATGCATGAGGAGAGTCAAAAATTAGATCCAATGAGAACAAATAAAGGGATTGACTTTACTTTATGGGTGGGGCGTGTCAAATGGGCTGATGTCGCCAATGGAATCCTGAGCTTATAAAGTAGAGGACATGAAGGGATTGCATGACCCCGCAATCTCCTTGTTAGGGCCTCATCAACAATCAATTACACGTCTTTATTCTTTATATAGATTTTGTGCTTTTTTCTTCCTTTTTTTCCCTTTTTCTTTCCCTTTTTTCTTGCCGGCCTTTGGGATGAGGTCAAAGCCATATCTGATATCAAGCCACTGAGAAGGTCAGAAAATACTGGAAAGAGCACGCAGGTCGTCAGACAGGACCATACATGAGGATAGGATCAAGAAACTCAGAGCTTGGTTCCACATAAACAGATAAGAGTAGCTAGCCATGGTTCGGTGTTGCTGCTTTTTAGCCGTCTGCAAGTTGTCATTCATATTTATTTAGCTAAATTTTAGCTCCACGATCCTATTTAATCTTGTTAAATCACTATTTACTCAAAAAACAGTGTCGAATTAGCCTCAAAACCCAGCAATTTGGACCCGGAGTTAATCGGAATCTTTCAGTGGAAAAATCCACTTTAGGTGAGCCAAGCTGAGCTTGAGCTCACAGGGCCGTAACCGAGCCCCCAAAATTGGCATCTCAATATTTAATGAATCGATGGGGGAGTGGACAAAACTTTGGTAGCTCATATTAAATCAAGCAACTCTTGTTGGAGGGAAAGGTGGGGCCAAAAAATGGGCTCAGCGCAAGTTGCTGGGGCAATGTGGCAGGGAGAGCAGTGCCACAATTGAATTCTTAATGAGGGGTTTTTTCATCTTTGTCCTGGAAATTGCATCCCCACCGTAGAGCTGGTAGGTCATGAACTTAAATACAATGGGGTCCCTGCAACTGTAGAAGAATATATTCCTTTATGGGCACCTAGCTATAACGCAGATGAGAGGTGGAAGAAAAATAAGGGAAAAAAAAAAGGTTATGGACAAGGCAAATTGAGGAGAGAAGAGGGTGCCGAAAATTCATGTGGCGATACGAATCTGGTCTCTATTCTCTCATTGGCCTATATATGGAGACATTGGGAGCGTCGTGTTGGAGCATGAGTAATGAGAGGAAGAGAGGTCTTACATGAAGATAAGAGTCTTGTCTGATAGCCAAGGATGACTTGCCTGCTCCTATCCCAAGTGGGTCAATTTTCTTTCTTTTTTCCAAGTAGTGTTTGATATTTGATATATCATGAATCCGGTTGTTTGGGTTCCAGGCAGTCACCTTGGCTAATTTTACAGGCTCTTCTCTCTCATGATAGGCCTTCTCTTCTTCGGCCCGAGCCCCTCATTAGCAGGACATTGCAGAGTGAATTTGAGAGGAAGAGAGGTGTAACATGAAGATAAGCGCCTTGTGTGGTAGCCAAGGATGACTTGCCTGCTCCTCCCGAGTGGTTCGTGGGGATATAGATTATAGACCCCTGTGTGGTCCTCAGGCAGTCACCTTGGCTAACTTGACAGGCACTTCTCTTTCATGCTAGGCCTTCTCTTCTTCACCAATATTCCATTGTTCCTTCATTCCATGTCTTCCTTATAACACTGCTCTGCACTATCTCACCGATATTGGTAAACCATCGATCTACTGCTCACATCAGGAATGTGCACCACTACAAACTTCTTTTCTCCTTCATATTTTTTCCACAAGACATTGAAATACACATCGATTGCATCCAAATTCTCTGCATCCTATCTACGTCTTGAAATTATTTGTATTCTATGCTAAAAAGGTGGAAAAAACAAAGATTAAGTTGAAAAAGACTATCTGAATTCTAAGTTTGCTACTCAAAATATGCTGATAACGAATGCATCCATGCTTTTCCATGTATAGATCTATTTGAAGGATAAATCGTCGATTTTGAAAGACCTTGTTTTCAACCTTTTTAAAATATGAATCCTTTTATCGAAAAGGGAAAGAATATTACATCACAAAGGAAGAAAATAACTTCAGAATCTCAATTTCAATTCAAATATGAATTTGATTCACATTTCATGTTTTAGGAATATTTAGATTCTATTTATTTAGGTTGTTTTCTATTTTCATTTTTTTTTTAAAAATAAATTATAAATTAAGATGGAAAACATATTTGGATGGTATTTTTCTATTTTCTAGAAAATTGAGCTGAAAAAAATGAAAATACCAATTTGATGTTTTCAATTTTTTTCTTTAACAAGAAGTAACAAATGTTTTTTAAACTACTAAAAACAAAAAAAATAAAAAATAAAATAATAAAATAAAAGACCTTTTATATATATATATATTTGAAATCAAATATTATCTTAGAATTATGATATAAATATTTTATTTATTTATTAGACTATGTATTATCATAAACTAATATATTTTTATATTAAAATATTTATCAAATTATTCTAAAATAAAAATTATAAAAAATAATGAACAGATACAATATAATAATAAAGCCATATATATATATAGCAAATATATTATCCTTTTTAATGATATATCTTATATCATGATATGTATATTATATAAATTTTTAATCATATTTTTTTTCACTTTTTTTTTGTTAGTGGAAAATTCAACCCCAAACAAGATTTCACAAATTTTATTTTTTCAAAATAGTTTTCACTTTTCATAATGGAATCGAATGCATTTTAGAAAACAGAAACAAAATAAGAAATAAAATGTTTTCTTTTTCAAATAGGAAATAAAAACTAAAAAATGTTTTTTAAATTGAGTTATAAAAAATTAATAATTAAAAAATAATAAATTAATATATTTCCAAATATCCCAAAATACCAAAATTTATTTCAATAATAAAAAAAATATGTAATTATGTAATAAAATGATAATTAGATGGTAATTATTGTTTTCTAGTTATGCTTGTTGATAAGAAAATGTTAGAGATTTTCTAAGTTTTATTGATTAGTATATTTTTTGGATTTATGAATTTGTTATTGAAATTACATTATTGAGATTAATCCATTAATTTTTAAATTTTTAATTAGTAAAAGACATCAAATCATAATATTTTATTTTTTAAGTTAATTGAAAATTATTGATTATTTGGATATTTAGACAAGTATAAATTATATTTTGGAGTTTGATTAAAAGTATTTTGTCTGAAAAGATGGTAATTTATTTTTGTTTTATTGTATGGTAAGAGGTTCAATTTTGAGAATTTTCTATAAATTTATTTCTAATCCAAAAATTATGATTTTAGCAATATTATTGTCATTTTTAATGAGGAAACTATAGAATTTTAGGGGGTGTTTGGTAAGGAATAGAAATGAATATTTTTTTCATTCCTATTTTTTAGTAAATGGAAATGAATTTGATAATTTTATTTTTAATGTTTGGATAAATCTAGGAATTTAATATTGGAATAATTATTTATTTGTGTTCTAATATTTGGTAATAATTTAAACTTACAATAATACCCTTACACATAATTAAATTTTTTTTTTAACTAAATAATAAGACTAAAAAAGGTCTTATTATTGGATAAAGAGGCATTTTGATGAATGAAATCAAATAATAAAATAGTAATTTTAAACTATTTTATATTTTCTTATAGAATAAATGTATCATAATATTACTTACTTGCGGTGAATTGAAAATTTATTTATATAAGTGAGATTTGATTTTTACCAAAATTATTTTTTATTTCATTCCTATCTTGATAAAATTTATCCATACATGGGAATAATAGAGATAATAAATGAGATGTCTATTCTCACTTTTTATTCCCTAGTACCAAACACTCTCTTATAGGATTTAATTTTGTTGAGAATGGATGAGTTATGATGCAACATTATGGTTTTAGATGCTAAATTTTGGCTCCCATTTTGAAACTTTCTTCAAATAATTTTTATATTATTGGTATTGTTCTTATGTAATAATTCATGAGAAAAATTTAAATGTAATTTTAAAAAAAAAATAGAGAAAAGATAAAAATAAATATAATATATTTTAGTTATCTTCTATTATTTTTTATGTTAATTTTATTAATTTATAATAAATTTATTTCTCATCTAAACATACATAAAATTGAGCTAATTCGATCTTTGAGATAAAAATGATTAATGCTTGGAAGCTTATTTTATAAAAAATTAAATATGTGATAAATTTTTTAAAATTGAAAAAATCATTTAAAGTGATTATTGTACGATAACTCATAGTAGATTCTTTCAAAAAAAAAAAAAACATTTATTATATAATATATTATTAAAAACACATTAAAAAAAATATTATTTTGACATTGTTAAATTTTATTAAAATGAATTATTTGTTTTAATATTATTAAAGTTTATCAAACTCGAATTTGGTTTTAATTTTACATGTTTACCTTATAACCAATATGCAAGTTTGGCATCGTTTGGTAAAATTTAATATTTATTAATTAAAAATTTAATTTAAATTATACTTAAATTATAATTTAAAACTTAGTATTTAATTCTTATTTTAAGTATAAGGTTGTTTGATAAAATTAATTTAAAATTTTTTATAATATTTAATATATTTATTCTTATAAATTAAAATTATAATAAATAATATTGAGTAATAATGGAGATTCTGGAGTAATAAAAGAGATTTTAGAGGTAATTGAGATAAACAAGGATAAAAAGATTAAATGAAAATGTGGATTTAAAAATAAGTTAATTATTTTTATTTATTATTTAAAAGTTATTTTTTAATTTAAATCATATCATTAAATTATTTTATCAAATATATTTAATAATTTAAATTAAATTATTAAGTTATTTTAAATTATTAAATTTGTTGTATGGTAATAACATTTTATAAAATAATGTTAACGTTAAAAAAAAAGTAAAATAGAATTGAGAGAGTGGGAAAGAGCTAATAAAACGCTGTCGTTTTGATTCTACGTAAGGGTGAAGTCAAAACGACAGCGTTTTACTTTCTCACATTGGGGCCCTCGTCGTCGTTGACAAAGAAAATTCAACCAAACCCTATATGTATTCTGGGTTTGGTAAGGGACGAACCCTAGTCGTTCACCTTGTTCGAGCCATCTAGTGCGCTGAGCCGAAGCAATAAGCGATGGCGAAGACTCTGATCTCTGTAGTCGTGGCTCTGATACTCGTTTCGTCGACGCTCGGGAGCTCAGATGTTCCGTTCATCGTGGCCCACAAGAAGGCCTCTCTCACCAGGCTTAAGTCCGGCGCCGAGCGAGTCTCCGTGTCCATCGACATCTACAATCAAGGATCCACGTACGTTTTCATTCTGTTAGATCTGATATGTTAACTATGTGGATCTGCCCTCTCTGATCCAAATATTTTATATTTGAATTAGCTTTCTTTAAAATTTCTGTTCGTGATTCTACTTCGTAAAGTTATCGGATGGATCTGCGAATGGATGCTTGTGATCTGAGATCAGATTTTGGTGTTTGATTGTAAGCTTCGATTGGATCTTGGAAATTACTAAGATGTGTATTCTTTTTTTTTCTTGAAGGAATCTTCATTTCCCACGTTTGCTTGGGATGGAAACTGCGAAGGAAAACTTCATATAGTTAAGATTATCTAAAAATTTAAGCATTTTTAAACCTTTCTTTCCCTATTTAAAGACATGTGAGGAAAGAATAAAAGATAATGGGATTATTTTCATGTTATACTGTTCCTGGTCATATAAGTAAATATAGATGCAATTTTTTGACACTTATTTTCATGATTATTGCCTTGATTTAGGTCAATTGTGCTATCGAATATGTAATGTGATGTGAAACACTTGTTGTGTATATATCTTTGATTTTGCTTTATTTAATTGTTGGGATCAATTTATTTTTCATGATTTTGGAGTTGATACGGAATGTAAATGTTCATTTATTCGGTTACTTGAATTGCTTTGTTTGGATCCTTCACTTGTTTAGAAAATGCCCTTCAGTGTATTGGGTTTTATCTAACATAGTTGAGAGAAAAAGAATTGCCAAGTTATTGATGGGATTCTCTAATTTCATAATTGATTTGTATTTTGTTTGAAGAAAGATCTTTTATGGTGTGGAGTCATCTAAGTCTGGCTCTAATACGGGGGAAGCACTTCATAGGTATGCTTTAGAAGATTCTTCTTTGTCCTCTTTTGTGTGATGCAATTGATAACCCTTTTGGTGTTGTCTTTTCATGAAGAAGTAGGAATTCCTGAAGGAAGAGTTTGATGGTGAGAAAAGAAGAGGTTTTCCTAATGTCTGTGATTTTGTATAAGGATGGATTTGGTCTTTGGAGAGTAATCTTGAGGGAATGGCCTGAAAAGGGTGTTTAGGAACAGCTGAAATTGTAGAGATTTTCTGGTTCTGATATAGAATTTAGTTTTTGAAAAAATGGAATCTAATATTTGAATATTGGATTGACTGAAAACTACATCTTAAATATGTAAGGATTTATGTGGGGGAACTTTGTAATGGGTAGAATTAGATTAGTGAAAAGAGAAACCTGTTAGATTTGTTCAGTGAATATTCATATTAGCAGGTGTTTGAATTGAGGTATGCAACATAATACTGGTTAGGTTTTGTCATCAAACTCTTCAGTTTGAGGGTTGAGGCTATGCTAATTTATTCTCGGCAACTTCCCTTTTCTTGCTGTCACCTTGATCTCGTCATGCATATATCTTGCAGACACTTCCCTAGGAATCTTGAAATTATTTTAGCTAGTATCTATTGAAGTAACATATGGCAAGACATTGAGTGAACCCAAGGAATCTAGTTGTATCTTCTGCCAATCTGCATTTTAATATCGGGATGGTGTTGTAGATATGTGCCCAAATTCTCTTGTTAGTTTCATTGATTGGTTAAGCTCTAAGTAAGGGCAGGTGTTGTTTTTTGTTTCTTTTCCTTTCCCTCTTGGGTGAGCCTTTAGGCTTCTGCTATATACATCCTATATGATTGGGGGCGCTGTTTTGGGGTCTCCCCTTTATTTATATACGCTTTTTGTTCTAACCTATCAAAAAAATAAAATAAAATATCGGGACCATGATCTTCATTGCATCATTTTGTTTATATCGATTCTATGGATGAGGTGTTTAACAATGAATGGTATTTGCTCCTTTTAGCCCTTTTACTTTGTGGAACTTGAAAGGAACATTTTGCCTTTACTGATGTTTTGCAATAAATGCTTGTTTCTGATGAATGCTCTTACTTATTTTTGCCTCCCACCTACTATGTGTATGTATGTAAAGGAATCGAAAAACTACCATCTCTTTGTATATCTCTATTTTCATCTTTACGTAGATTTTTATTTAATTTTTCATGTTCAATAATTCAATTTATATACAATCAATTTCATCTACTTGGGTAATTTTAAAATTTTCTCATGTTTGCTTATATAGAATTTTCATGCATTCTTGGTTTTCTCTTGTTAAAATTTGTAGGACTGCATATGATGTAAGTCTCACTGATGATAGCTGGTCTCAAGATGTATTTAATGTTGTCAGTGGCAACACTTCAATATCATGGGAAAGGCTTGATGCGTGAGTTCCTCTTTCTAATAGCAATCACTTAACATAACCATGTGTTCCAATTTTTTAGTTGTTTATTTTTTTGTAAGTATAAACATGTATAACATGCAGTGGTGGTCTTCTATCACATGCTTTTGAATTGGAGTCCAAAGTGGAAGGAATGTTTTATGGTGCACCAGCAGTCATTACATTCCGCATCCCTACCACGGCTGCTCTGCAGGTTTGACATTTTTTATTTATGATTTGTTTCTCGTTTCATGTGAAGAATTTCTAAT
Organism: Vitis riparia; assembly: GCF_004353265.1. Taxonomy (NCBI): domain Eukaryota; kingdom Viridiplantae; phylum Streptophyta; class Magnoliopsida; order Vitales; family Vitaceae; genus Vitis; species Vitis riparia. Next base: position 5,228,929 of record NC_048444.1, read on the forward strand.
CTCTTGACTTTTGCCTGTTTTTAGGAGGCATATTCAACTCCAATATTACCTTTAGATATCCTTGCAGTGAGACCTCCAGAGAAGAAGTTTGAGTGGGTAAGTTTCCCATAAAAGTAGCAGTTATATTAATCATTATCTTTTATGCACCTTTTTCTGTGTTGACTTAAGCCTTTTCTTTGTTTTTCCATGGAATTATCTTCGATGGTGGTCAAATTGCAGGCTAAGGTATGACTCATTCCTGTTATTCTCGCAATGGTTAAATACCTAGAGTATGTAAGAGGTTGTTAAAACTTGCATGGGAATGGTTAGGCATTGGTACTAGGTGCCATTAATGATAGTAAAAATGACCACAAAAATAGTTGCATGCTCTCAATTTCCTGGGTCATCTTGTCCCTCAACAATGGCAAGGATAAATGTGTTTCACTTGTAGCATTACAATCATCTTTAAAGGTTAATCTTGGCCTGACGACATCTGAAAGTGGTACTGTTAAATGATAGCAAAACGACCACATGTATGTTGGTGATGTGGAAGCTAGTGCCTTATTTCTTTTTCCCTTCAAATAAGTTCTTTTGAAAATTGGCACCATTCTTTAATGGTATATTATCATGCCTCAAGTATTTCTTTTATGAAATTAGGACAATGTGACATAAAATCCTTCTTTTTCATTGCTTTCAACTTTTTCTATTTGCAGAGGTTGTTGGCAAAATATGGGTCCCAGATCTCTGTGATCTCCATTGTGTCTGTCTTTGTGTATCTGGTTGCCAGTCCATCAAAATCCGGTGCTGGGAAAGGAAGCAAGAAGAAGCGTTAACCATTCAAGCTGAAAAACAAAACAATTGGGTAGCATATATGTGATTGGGTTGGGCAAAGAGCATCCCCTATTATGACCTGTCACAGTTTTCTTGCCCTGAATTCATGAGACTGTTTTTGAGAACTTCAGAATAGGTAGTTTCTAATTAGAAACTTCAAGATGAGCAGATTGGTTGGTCAGCGCCCGCCAGAAGGGATTTAATCTTTATGTTTTATTTGACTTTGTATATTTTTCATATCTGGTGACTACTTAAAATTTTGCATTGGATACCTTTGCCCTTCGTTATTATCTAATGCCCTGACTAGGACTCTGATATGGATACCTTTGTCCTTCGTTATTATCTAATGCCCTGACTAGGACTCTGATATGGTACCTGACTCCTCTGGTTTGCCTTCCATTTGATGGAGGGTTTATAGTGGTTGGGGACACTAGTTTTGGAGATTAAGAATTGTTTGGCATACTGAACAATTCGGATTGCCTTTTTTTTATAAAATATATATATATATATATCAGGAATAATAAAGAGAAATCCCACGGTAAAATAGGAAACCAACACTGTATGTGGTAAAAAATAACGATATCTATTGACAAGTAGAGCATTTGGAATACAGCAGGAACTGGAAATTAATCAAGGAATTGTTTGTTGTACTCTGTAGAGCCAGGAATTATTGGAAGGTAATGATGCTGTAAGTTGCACATAAGTTGAACGTGGATGTACAGAGACAGTTTAAGAGTAACCGATTGAGTCTTGTTCTTTATCATGGTCTGAATGATGTACCCGAAGAAAGGATGCATATTTTATTTTGTAGGCATTTGCAACCTACTTGTGATGAGATTAGTGATATTGGAGATCCACCTCTGATTTTTCTCACCGAAAGTATAATTTAAATGTATCAGCATCAAAACATATTCAATGAGAATAAAATGTTATATATATTAAAAAAAAAAAACCCGTGAAACATAGCTATGTCATTATTACACACGTATATTATATATATCAAAAATTTGAAAAGAAAGGGGAAAATATGGAAGAGAAGACGATCTCTCATATCAGAAAAAGGCTGGAGTCCAAGAAAACTTAAAAAGGAAGACAATAATCCACTCTTATGTTATGCAACGGGCGGCTGTACTGCTATGTCAGTTGCTATAACATTTGTCATACTTTCGGAGAGATGCTGAGATGCTTTGTCATAATTAACAAAACCCATGAACCAGAAATCATGCCCATCCACTGTGACAGTCTGGATATATCTTTCAGATGGATTTTCCTTTTCAGATGGATTTTCCCTCATGATTACAGGGTTGATTGTACCGATTTTGCTCAAAGGTACCATGACCTGTTCCAAGTAAATATGTCAATTCGTAAAACTAAGAATTTGTTTGTAGTGTCCGTGTGTGGCTGATCATTTTAATACTAGTGTTGTAACAGTTTATCTCACCTTGTAGTAGCTCCAAGTTTCCTGGCCAGATGGTGCAGTGAAGGACAAGGGGCGGTCGCTGCAGAAAGCTACATGAATATTTGAGAGATAAAGAGTTCCAGCTACTGGTCCAGTTGATGTGGAAAGATAACAGGCAAAAGACTTCTTCAGCTTCTCGCTGGAATGAGTTGCGAAAGTCTGCTTGTACAAGGACTCAAACCCACCTCCTGTTATTGCTTTGGCGGTCAAATTCACCTTCCCCCAAGCCGCTTTGGATACAGATGGCCCCGTTTTCACTGGTAATCGAAAGCAAAAATGTCAATGACTTGGCAACAATTGGTAAATAAACCAAGGCGTTTTTCATGGAAATCGAAAGCAGAAGAAAAAAGAAACATACAGTTATGCCAGATATTGTTGGCGGTGCTCTCAGCCTTGTTGCTCCAGGAGTTGAACATATGGAGAACAGATTCCATAGGGCTGCTGCTCGGCTTTTCAATGGGGTTGTACTGGAGATAAGGGTGATGATGGTGGTTGTTTTGCTGATCATGAGCAGCACCCCACAACGCTGCCTTCTTGTTGTCTGGGTGGCATGTTGGGACTGCGGGAGGCCCCATGATTTGTGTCCCCCACTTCTCAGCGTTCTCTTTACACGGTGGAACAGGCGGCGCTGATGACGATGGACCGGCTTGATGATGAGGCTGAGCTTCTTCAGGGTTGACCTGCTGTGAAGAAGATGAAGGCAGGGATGTTAATGGTTCATGGGCAGTTTCCTCAGGCGTGATTGGGGACAAGGAGGGGTAAAGAGGCTTCGATCCTTCTTGGGCAGTTTCCTCAGGCGTGGTTGGGGACAAGGAGGGGTAAAGAGGCTGCGATCCTTGGGTGGTGCTGTCCATCTTTGGTTGGAGCAGATGAAAATTGTGAGGACGAGATCGTTGCTGGTTCTGGAAGCTAGATTAATTTGGAATTTTGAGGAGATCTGAGGCCATTATTTATAGGAGGTCGAAGACTACCAGCGGTCGCAAGGGGTTGTTATTAGGCATCGAGATAGTTTTCCTTGAGTGTTTCTAGAAGCAGAAAAAAGCAACCAAGGGCAGAGAAGGGTGACTGTGAAGCCCAATGCCTTGACTAAATCAGCCAGTCGGTTGCTTAGCCGCGTCTTCTTAAATTGAACAGCTGCCCTTTTCTTTAATCTTGTTTCTTTATTTCAATGTCTCCCAACGTAAATTATTGATAGTTGTCATGGCTTCTGGGATGTGCGATGGCAGTGGGCTTACAGTCATTTTCATACCTGAGAATGAAAATCAGTTACAAATTACATTTTCATGCCTATAAAACCAAATATGAGGAAGGAGTTCCATCTTGAAATTTATGAGTGGCTAAACAATTTTTGGTTGGGCAATTTCATTTTGGGAGTTTTTGATAAAGATTTGAAATTTCATCTCTGATTTGCTTTGGTTTAGGACGGTTAGATTATTAAATCAAGAAAAATCTTATCTCAATTAGCCAAATTGTCAACTGCCCATCCATACGTGTCTCAATTCTCTTTCAAATGGTTTTCTTATTAAAGAATACGGAAACGTAGAAAGTTGGCTCAGCACAAACAAAGTAGCATTCTTTTCAAACTGGCTAAGAGCAGAAAGTGGTGATATATGACATCAAAGTTTGTGCATTCTAGTTTCTAATGTAGTTTATTGGTGGATGAATAACAAGTGGTTTTGACAACTTGTAGACCCCATTTTGGGGCTCCCTTTTTTTTTTAGAATCACGTTACCTTTTTGTAGAATCACCTTAGTGGTTCCAAGGCAATGAGAGTGAAATACCTGTAAAGGAGAAATCAAAGAAGCGTTCTTCTGTGAGGGAAGCGTAGCCCGTTGCCAGGGAGGGTGGTGCTTTTGGCTGCCGTTTTGGGTGAGATATTTTTGGGGGTTTTACTGGAGCTTGAGGCAGCAAGCTAGAGGGGCAAGTTTTGCCTTGAGGGAGAGGACACCGGAGATTTTCTGAGTTGCTTGAGAGGGAGAGGTATCCTGCTACCTAAGACGTGCTGGCTGGAGATATTTTGGAGGGGGATTCTTTCTTGAAAAAAAAAGGAGCTAGATGGAGGAGGAAAGGTCCGGGAGCTTCTGAGGGAGTATTTGTTTAGCTAGGGGCAGCAAGCTGCAGGGGGTTGGGGGTTGTTTTTCGTTGCTGTTTTTGGGGAGATTTTTGGAGGGTATTATTTGAGCTGGGGAAGGAGGCCAAAGAAAGGAGGAAGCAAGGTAACAGAGCAAAGAGAAGAGAGTATCTAGCTAGAGAGAAAAAGCAGGGGAAAAAGGAAAGGAGAGCAAAGAAGCCAGGAAGAAGAGGAGCTTGTGAGTTTCCTGTTCATTTCTGCTAGAGAGGAGTTCTTCCTAGTGCGGGCATGGTTGATTTTCAGTTCATATTTTCCTATCACATTGTTTTTCATGCGTTTTTCTAATTGTTTAAGGTGATGTTTATTTTTTTACTTAATTCTAAATAGAAATTTAATGTTTAATAGTATTAAATATTAGGTCGTTTGTTTTTATAGTATTTTATTTCTGTTAAGTATTAAAAAGTAAAAAAAAACCAATATGTTATTTTTTCTATTTAGAAAAAGTTACATATTTTAACTTTTTCTATTTAGTAAAAAGTTTATAATAAGTTATAAAAAAGTAGAAAAACAAACAACCTAAATTACGAAAACAAATTGTTTTAAGTAAAAAACCAAAAAAACAAACACCACCTAACTCTCTCATTCGTTGTTTAGATATGCTTGCCTTGCTAATATATCATTCTCTTGGGTTTCATTTGAAGTTATCACGTGGATCCGTATGAATTGATTTAACTTCCTTTTTCATCCCACCTGTTTTGAGCCCATAGATTGATCTTGAGATGAGACTACATGGGATCCCTATCTTTAGTGATTATTATTTTCTTCTATTTTATTTTCTTTTTCTTTTTCTTTCTTCTCTTTCACTATTTGTTGTTGCTCGAAGAGATGCTCCAGTTCCTTAGTAACTGCTTCATCAATGCCATGTATGGGTTGAGATTTATGGAAGGGCAAAGACGAGTAAGTTCATGTTAAAGGAAGCTCATAGAGATGCCAACAAAAGAGCAGGACATGGGATGATGACTGGTTTTGTTACAGCATTGTTTTTAGAGAGAGAACCAGAATGAACAGCCTAGGGGAAGAGGGGGAGTAACAGAGCATTTCTTCAGGAGAAATAGCTTGAGATAAGGAAAAGACTGAGGGGAAGAGAGTTTAAGCTTGGGGGGGAAGCAAGTTTTTTTTTCTGAGAGTTTCTGGAAGTTACAGGAAGTGAAGCTCGCTGAGGATAAAATACCAGCTGAGAGTGAGAGGGAGAGAGTTGTATGTTTGGAGGAGAGGGAAGAAGATAGAAGAGAAGAAAGGGAATACACCCCAGATGAGAGATTCCAACACGGATCTGTTCGACCCAAGAACGGCCATGGATTCTGATTCCTCGCCGGGATCCACACCCACGGTTTCGTCTTGCGATTTCGGATGCGCCTTCAATGACATTAACTTCTCCGATCGGATTCGAGGTCTGAAGGTGAGGGATGCACGAGCATCGCTGATTGGGCTAGGCACCGTAAGAGGAGGAGAGAGGATATCAAGAAGGAGAACGGTGCAGATATTGTTACTTGTCCTGAAGAACAGATTTTAAATTGTAACCAGTCTGACGTGGATGATGTTGTGGCCTGTGAAAATGAAGACAAAGAAGCAGTCGCGATTATTGAAGAATCTGCATCAGGTGATGAAGCTGAAGTTGGCAATAATTCAGCCTGGAACATGGATTGTTCTACAGTCGTGAGAATTAAAACTCTACACATTAGCTCCCCTATTTTAGCTATTTTTCTACAAGCTCTTCTCAAATGAGATGAGGGAGTCAGAGCAGAGGCGTGTAACATTACGAATTAATGCGTCTGAGGAAGCTGCTCTCATGGAGCTCTTGAATTTCATGTATAGCAATACCCTGTCCACAAGTACAGCTCCTGGTTCGCTGGATGTGCCGATGGCTGCTGATGAATTTGAGGTTGTTTCATGTATGAGGCACTGCAGCAGACTCTTAAGGAACTTACCCATGATACCTGAATCTGCATTGCTCTGTCTAGAGCTTCCTTCTAGTGCCCTAATGGCTGAGGCAGTTCAGCCTTTGACAGATGCAGCCAAGCAATACCTTGCTAGTCGTTACAAAGACACAACCAAGTTTCAAGAAGAGGCGATGGCCTTACCCCTTGTCGGGATTGAAGCAGTTTTGTCCAGTGATGATCTCCAGGTTGCGTCAGAGGATGCAGTGTATGATTTTGTGTTGAAGTGGGCCAGGGCTCGGTACCCAAAATTGGAGCGACATGAAATCCTTGGTACGCGCCTAGGTGACATGCAGGAAGCTTAAGAAGGTTCTAACCTGCAATGACTTTGGGGTTGTTCTATGGTACCCACTTTTCATTTTGGGGGTACCTACCCATTTGACTCTAATAAAAATATGACATGTGTAAAGTGCATATCATTAAAAAATTTATAAAAACTTGTCAAACCGGTAAAGATAACTTGTTGGTGAGAAATAATCACATGCATTTCATATATATCTAAATATTACAACTTTTTTATAATTTATTATTAAATATCAAATATAATTTGTTATTTAATACATTACCTAACTCTTATCTAAAAAAAGAAAATCTTACTTACTACTTTTATACTCTCATTATTCATATATATAAAAAAAGATAGTAATTTAATATGAAAATTACATAATTTCAATTACCAAATTACAAAATATGTAAGATGTATTTTGATGAATCAAATTTCAAGATCAAGTTTAAAACTTTTTGAGAGAGAAAATTTAAAATTTGTATTATATGAAGAAGATGAAGGATTTCAAGTGATTACAAATGTCAAAGGTAATATTTTATATTTTTTTATCCAAATATAATTGTTGTAGGAAGAAATGTGATGTTAAATAACGATTTTAGAATTTTTTATGAATTTATTATAAAATTTTGTTCTCAAATTGTTATTAATATTTTTATATAATTTTTTTTTGTTCATATATTAAATTTGAAGATGAAGCTTTATATGTCTTGAAGGATGTCAAGTGATTACAAGTGTTAAAAGGTAACATTTGATTTTTTTTTTTTTCCATTTACATATAACTATTGTAGGTAGAAATGTCATGTTAAATGACATTTAAATATGTAATGATTTATAATATCTAGATTTTTTAATTTTTTTTCTGAGTTATTTTTAATCAAATTGAGAGCATTTAGTAATTTGTTATGAAATTGTCATCAATATTTTGTAAAAGATGGTACGAAATTTCTAAGAGATGGTACGAACTTTCTAAGACATAATACTAATATTCTAAGAGAGGGTACGTATAGTGAATAAGTACTGCAGAGGTTTCAATGAATATATTCCCACACTCTCATTGATAGAAATCTGTATTGTTATATACAAGAATGAAGAGAAGCTAATTTAGGAAATACATATACGGTAATGCTAGAATTATGCTAAAGTTTACAGCAGACAGCTATATAATACAAAAATAGAATCAGCTACAAGTATGGAATTGATGACCGAATATTTGTCATGATTTTTAGGCTAAACATGCTCTGTTTTGATTTGAGTAGAATCCACGCATGTTTCCCTTATACGCCCCCGCAAGATTGGGCTTCCATCGGCAAGACCAATCTTGGAACGCAGCAATTCTGTACGCTGTTTGGACAGTGGCTTGGTGAGGAGATCAGCTAACTGGTCTTGAGTGTGTACATGTCTGACTTGAAGGCTTCCTTTTTGGACTAAGTCACGCACAAAGTGAAGATCGATTTGAATGTGTTTCATGCGCGAATGATTGACTGGGTTGAAACTTAAGTGTGTGGCTCCAATATTGTCACATAACAGATGAGGAGAGTCTTTGAATGGAAGTTCAAGTTCTTGGAAAAGTGTAAACAACCACATTGTCTCGGAAGCCGCATTAGCTAGTGCCCGGTATTCAGCCTCGGTTGAGGATCTTGCAACTGCACGTTGTTTCTTGGAGCTCCAAGAAATTGGATTAGGACCCAAGAAACTGATGTAAGCAGAAGTTGACGTGCGGTCATCCATATTGCCAGCCCAATCGGCATCAGTGTATGTCCTTAGGACAGAAGGTCCAGCTTTTTGGATCTGAATACCATAAAAAATGGTTTGTTTTAAGTAGCGGAGGAGCCGTTTGGTTGCTGTCCAGTGATTTGCAGTTGGCTTATGCATAAATTGAGATAGTTTGTTGACTGCAAAGGAGATATCTGGACGTGTCAAGGACAGATATTGAAGACTGCCAATGATTCGACGAAAAACAGAGTTGTCCACAGCAGCCATGCCATCAATCAGTTGAAGAGGTTGAGTAGTGGAGAGAGGGGTTGAGACATCTTTCGCACCACTCATACTTGTAGTGTCTAACAGCTCACGGATGTATTTATGTTGTGAGAGAAATAACCCTGCTCTGGTAGGAATAACTTCAATCCCCAAGAAAAAATGAAGGGAACCCATATCCTTGAGAGAAAACTTATCACCCAACTGTTTAATGATGGAAGTCACAAGAGATGGATTATTTCCTGTGATGATGAGATCATCAACATACACCAAGAGATAGCAAAGAGTGGAGCCGTGGCTGTAGATGAAGAGAGAAGTGTCTGCCTTGGAGTTTCGAAAACCCAGTTGAAGAATGGCCGTTTTGAGGGCAGTGTACCAAGCCCGTGGGGCTTGTTTAAGCCCATAGATAGCCTTTTTGAGTCTGCACACATGGTGGGGTTTGGACAGATCTTTGAATCCCGGAGGTTGTGCCATAAAAACAGTTTCAGTTAAGTCACCATTTAGAAAAGCATTATTAACGTCCATCTGCCTTAAATTCCATCCATTCATCACTGCAATAGACAGTACAGCTCTAATAGTAGCTGGTTTAACTACAGGGCTAAAGGTCTCGGTGTAATCAACACTAGGACGTTGATTGTAGCCCTTAGCCACGAGTCTGGCTTTGAATTTATCAACAGAACCATCAGCTTTCCGTTTTACCCGAAATATCCACTTACACCCTACGGGTTTACAATCAGCAGTGGGTAAAACGAGATCCCAAGTCCCATGTTTCATCAAAGCAGTAAGCTCTGTGGACATGGCCTCACGCTAGTGAGGTTGAGAGATGGCTTGACTCACACTTGTTGGTTCAATGGTAGGAGGGAGAGGATGTTTGGACACGGTGTGGATTTGTTTAGGTTTAAAGATTTGGTTCATTGATCTTGTGGTCATGGTGTGAGTGCGTTGAGGTTGAGGATTTGTTGGGTTGGGGTTTGTGAGATTCGGATTGGGAAGAGGATTAGCTGTACGGGAAGTTGTATCATGTGAAAGAGACAGCGGTAAATCCAAGAAAGACCCAGTCCGATTGTCACCTGGATGAGGATTCGGATGGGCGGGGTTGGGATCTACAGCTTGCAATGAATCCGAAAATAAAGGAACAGAGGGTGCGAAATTACCTGGGGAGGACGCAGCAATGGCAGGTGAACGTTCCGGAGGCAGCGAGGGTGCCGGTGCATCGGAAACCGTTGAGGATGGCACTGCAGTCGGCTGGGCACCGAAGTGAAGAGGAAGCAGTTGATGAAGGTCTCGAAGGAGCAGAGTGAGCTCGGAAGGCACGGGTGAGGATGGGCTAACGTGATTTTGGGTTTCATCAAACAACACGTGGCGCGATATGAAGAATTTTTTTGTTTGGGGCTCAAAACACTTGTAGCCATTTTGAGTTGGTGAATAGCCGAGAAAAATACAGGCTTTGGATTTGGGTTGCATTTTATTTGAGTTATAGGCCCTTGTGAGAGGATAACAAATACACCCAAATTTTTTAAATTTTAAATAATTTGGTGAGTGACCAAAAAGGCCTTCAAAGGGTGATTTGTTTTTTAGGAGAGGCGTGGGTTGACGGTTTATGAGATAAGAGGCTGTTTGAAAAGCGTGGGGCCAATATGAAAAATCAAGATTTGCATCAGACAGGAGCGTGAGACCCGTTTCAACGAGATGACGGTGACGACGTTCAGAAACACCATTTTGTTGTGGAGTGTGAGGGGCAGTGGTGAGGTGAGTTATGCCATGAAGTAAGAGATAGGATTTTAAAGCAATAAACTCACCTCCATTATCGGAGTATAATGTTTTGATGGATTTTTGAAAGCGGGTTTCAACAAATTTTTTGAAGTGCGGAAAAATTGTAGAAACACCAGATTTAGTGGTCATGGGATAAAACCATATATATTTTGTATAATGATCAACAAAAATAAGGTAATATCGTGATCCATCAATCCCAGTATAACTAGCGGGTCCCCACACATCCGTGTAAATAAGTTCAAGGGCCTCATGACTTTGGAGACTGGTGATACGAAAAGGTTGTTGATGTGCTTTATTAATAGAGCATGAATGACATAATGAAGATAACCTTTTATGCGAGGAAATAGGAAGAGAAAAATTCTTAACAAGATGATGGACAATTTTAAGAGAAGGATGCCCAAGACGCTTGTGCCATCCATCAATGGAGGTCCTTTCATGCACATTAGCAACCTTTTTGGATACCACCAATGATTTCGGGAAGGTGTAGATGCCATTGTTATATGCTCCTTTTAGTAGGATCGCCCCCGTGATCTTGTCCTTCACAAAAAAATGAAAGGGATGAAATTCAATAAAGACATCATTTTGTTTGGTGAGATGATGCACAGAAATTAAATTTTTGCAAAGATTGGGAACATAAAGAGTATCACGTAAGGTAAATGTGCGGTGCGAAGAGTGTAAAGCCAAAGAACCAATGTGTGAGACGGCCAAACCTGAACCATCACCGAGAATTACTTCGTTAGTTCCATCATATTCAAAATAAATAGATAAATTTGAAAGATCACCCGTAATATTATGAGAAGCGGCTGAATCAAGCAGCCAATTTTTATCTTTGCCCGTAGAAGTGGTGGCACAATTTATAGACATTCTGTGAATGAAACTGAGGACAGGCCTTGGCAATGTGGCCCAACTGGTCACACAGTTGGCACTTGGGCTGATAGCGCCGAGTAGAGTGGTTGGGCTTACCAGTACTTGAATTGGGGCGTCGTCCATCACGTTGGGCTCCATTTGAGTACCGGCCTGGACTGGAGGCTTGAGGCCCACGGGAATGATCATGTTGTTTAAAGAAACGCTGATGACTTCCCCCATTTGCAGACGGCTTTGTCTTCGTAAAATTGGCAGACGTAACTAAGTTTTGCGTTGCAGTTTCTAGGCGCCTCAGATAGGCCTCGTGGCCAACCAGCAGGTCGTGCAACTCCTCAAAGGTGAGAGATGACTCTCAGGCACGAATCGGCGCTGCAATCTCCCGAAAATCTGGACCTAAACCATTCAACACATAAAGGGTTAGATCATCATCCGAAATTGGATGATCGATGATGGCTAGTTCATCGGCTAAAGCCTTCACAGCATGGAGATATTCGGTGATGGTCCTGTTTCCACGCTGGATTAAGGTAAGTTCTTCCTTTAACTGCATTGCACGAGTTCGAGATCGGCTAGCATAAAGGTGAGTAAGCTTTTTCCAAGCTTCATGAGAGGATTTAGCTGTAGCAATGAGGGGTGTGATGGAAGGAGAGGTAGAGGCTAAAATCGCACTCAGGATAAGCTTGTCTTGTCGGACCCAGTGGGTCTTGCGTAGTGCTTCAGCCGGGGTGCCATCTGAAGAGGGACACCGAAAGGTGCCTTCAACATAGTCGAGGAGGTCATAACCAATAAGAAGTGCTTCAAATTGAGCACGCCATTGAGGAAAGGTGGAGGGAGTTAATTTTTCATTGATTTGGGCAGTGATGTTGAGAGCGACGAGAGATTTTTCGGATGCGGAAGGGGGTTGGGTGTGAAGGGTAAAATTGGGAGTTTGATCGGAGGAGGAAGACATTATAGGTACTTGGATCGGTGGCTCGGTGGAGATCGGCTGCTCTGATACCATATAGTGAATAAGTACTGCAGAGGTTTCAATGAATATATTCCCACACTCTCATTGATAGAAATCTGTATTGTTATATACAAGAATGAAGAGAAGCTAATTTAGGAAATACATATACGGTAATGCTAGAATTATGCTAAAGTTTACAGCAGACAGCTATATAATACAAAAATAGAATCAGCTACAAGTATGGAATTGATGACCGAATATTTGTCATGATTTTTAGGCTAAACATGCTCTGTTTTGATTTGAGTAGAATCCACGCATGTTTCCCTTACAGTACGAACTTTATAAGAGATAGTACGAACTTTCTAAGAGAAGGTACGAACTTTCTAAGAGAAGGTACGAACTTTCTAAGAATGGGTACGAACTTTCTAAGACATGGTACGAACTTTCTAAGAGAGAGTACGAACTTTCTCAGAGTGGATACGAACTTTCTAAGAGAGGGTACAAACTTTCTAAAAATGGGTACAAACTTTCTAAGAGAGAGTACGAACTTTCTAAGAGATGGTACGAAGTTTCTAAGAGTGGGTACGAACTTTCTAAGAGATGGTACGAATTTTCTAAGAGATGGTACAAAGTTTCTAAGAGTGGGTACGAACTTTCTAAGACAGGGTACAAACTTTCTAAGACATGGTACGAACTTTCTAAGAGATGGTACGAACTTTCTAAGAGTGAGTGCGAACTTTCTAAGACAGTGTGCGAACTTTCTAAGAGAGGGTGCGAACTTTCTAATAGAGTATGCGAACTTTCTAAAAGATGGTACGGACTTTCTAAGAGTGAGTACGAACTTTCTAAGAGAGGGTACGAACTTTCTAAGAGTGGGTACGAACTTTCTAAGAGAGGGTACGAACTTACAAACTTTTTAAGAAAGGGTACGATCTTTCTAAGAGAGGGTACGAACTTTCTAAAAGAGGGTACGAACTTTCTAAGAGAGAGTACGAACTTTGTGAGAGAGGGTACGAACTTTGTGAGATGGGCTACGAACTTCCATAATTTCTTTAAGAGTAATTTTTTTAATTTCTTTTAATAGTAATTTCCATCATTTCTAAGCTTAATTAGTATCAATAAATAATATTATTGTATTTCCATGTGGAAATTTTTTTTGAAAAGTTTGAAAATTTGTAAAATTTTCGAGGGTAAAGAGAATGTGACGAAGGGTGCTAAGAATGTGAGGAATCCTCACATTCTTTGTACAATTCCTCACATTATTCGTACCTTCTACAATTACTTAGTGTTTAAATTTTTTAATTTTCTTAAAAGTAATATTCATCATTTCTAAGCTTGATTAATATCAATAAACAATATTATTTATATTTTTAAGTGGAAAAAAAATCGAAAAATTGTTAAATTTTAGGGTACGGAGAATGTGAGGTAAGGTATGAAGAATGTGAGGATTTCTCATAATCTTCATACCTTTTCTCACATTTTTCATATCCTCTCTAATTTTTTAGTGTTTTAATTTTTTAATTTTTTAGGATAATTTACATTATTTCCAATTTAAAATTTTTTTAATGCTTAATTTTTTTTTATAACAATTCTATCAATAATAACTCAAAATAATATTATTAAACTATGTTATTGTTATTTCAAGTTAAAAAGTAAATTTTAAATTTTAAAAATATAAATAATTTAGGGTACGAAAAATATGAGAATGGTATGAAAAATGTGATAAATACATGTTTGGTACTTTTATCACATTTTTCATATTGATTTTTAGTTTAAAAATTTTTGAAATTACAAATTTATTTTTGAAAATACTATCATTAGTAACTTAAAAGAGTATTAGTAATTTATTTTATTGTAATTTAACTTTAAAAACCTTAAATTCAAAAAATGTAAAATTTGGAAAGTACGGAAAAAAAATTAGGACGATCTAATTACCTAAACTTTACGTATGATTACCAAAATGTTGAATTTTTATGAAAATACTCATTTCATATTAAAATATTACCATATTCATTTTTATGTTGAATTTAAATGTTTAATAATTTGTTAAAAATAAAATAATGTAATTATGATATATGATGATTTTTTTTGTTAATAAATATGTTTTCAAATTTTATATCATTTTATTTTTTATTTTTTTCCAATTCTATTTTTATCTAATATTTATTTTATTTAAACCCAAAATTGTTGAGAATGGAGGAAGAAAGAATGCCATAACCGGTTCTTCCCTTAACTGGTTAAGTGGAATTCTTATTTCAAATTTAAAATGGATGGCCAAGATGTAATCTTGGACATCTAATGGCTTGAAAAGCTTTTTGGGTAGGTACCGAAGAGGTACCCTAGAATTTTCCATGACTTTGATCACGACCTTACATCCAAGGCTGTGCTGGAGGCTCCATTTTTCAAGGCCGAGGCCCCTCATCGGCAGCGAAGCCTGGCTGCAGAGGACACTGCCCTCATCTACCGTTGCTTCGTGGAGCGGGCCTACAAGTATTGTTCAGTCAAGGTTGTGGAGTTTGAATTTCCTCGACAGCCGTGTGTTGTCTACCTGGATCTAAAGCGGGAGGAGTGCATAAATCTATTCCCATCCTTAGCACTTACATTCCGGACCCACTTTCATGACTTTAGTTTGCATGGCCATCTTTGGGCCATATACCATCCTCTATCTCACTGCCTTTGCTCTCGAAAATAATTTTCCAAATCTCTTTTCCTCAAATAATTTTCAGGACTTTAGTTTCTTAAATGATCCCAACTCTCCCATTTTTCATCCTTTGAGTCTTTAGGTCCCCAAAAATCACATTCTTAATAAAGTTTTTGTCATTTTCTTTGGCATGCAATTTTCAAGAACTTTCATGATTTTTAAAATGTTTTAAAAATAAGCATGAATTTAATTTTATGATTCTTATTAATGGAAATTACGAAATTAATTCATGCAAAAATAAAATTGGGCTTTGGTGGGAGCCCAACATCAAATAAATTTTCTTTAAAATAAAAATGAATTCGAATGAAATGTCATGCGTGCTATTGGTGGTTCTTCCTCTTGTTTGGCGATATGAGTGACATATTTTATGTTCATTACTATGCACTAACCTCATTTGATGATAGCGTGTTATTGTTTGCTGATCAGGTACGCATCTTTTCTCACTCTGACCATCATCCATATATGCTTTGACTTTCAATATGTGATCATGTCGATATTCATTGATTCTCTTATCGATGGTCACGTCAGCTTCATTTTATTAGTAGAGATTCGACTTTAGGGACTTAGAGGGGTGTTATGGTCTTTACCGTACCTTCCCGATAAGTAACCTGACCCCCAAGCCTAATGCTGTTTTCACAGACCACCTTTTCCAAATAAGGAGTCACACTTAGGGTTTTTTTTTCTTATTTTGTTTTACCCTTAAAAAAAATAATAACAAAAATAAGTGATGACTGTAAATCATTTTCTAAATAACAATAAATCATTTTTTTTCAAATAAAATCAAGTTCGTCATCGAGTGGAAGCACATTGAGCCGAAATACGGGGTCCACACAACTATTTTCAAAAATAATTTTTTAAAATAGTTTTCTGTTTTTTAAAATAAAAAAATAGGAAAATATGTTTAGATTTCAAATTGTTTTATATTTTTTTGTTTTTAAAAATAAAAAATATGATTTTTTAAGATAACATTTTTTAGTTATTTTCAGTTATTTTTACTTATTTTCTGATAATTATTTTTAAAAAATAATTGATAAAAAATAAATCATCGGACATAAGAATTATTTTTAAAAATAAGTTAAAAATATTTTAAGTTCTTAAATGGACTTTTGTTCCATAAAATATAAAAAAAATTATTTTAAAAAATTATTTTAAAAAATTGTTTAAAAAAAAAAAAAACAATTACCAAACAACCTAAAGTAATTTCTAGTATTATTATGAATAGAAGCTTTTGTCAAAGTTGTCATCGGGCAAAACTCTTAGGTTACATTTTAAAGCTTAAATGATACTTGATTTGCTCTTATATCATCTTTTAATGGTTCCAATATTAGGAGATATTTATTGATGAATACTCTCAATTTCGATGGATTTTTCTTCTGAAATTGAAATTTTACTTCACTCGCTAGCTTATAAACTTTCACATGAGGATCCACATACAATTTAACGGAGGGATTTGTATTTTTCAACTGGATGGAGGTGGCTAATTTGTTGGGAAATCATTTACTAATTAATATTTAACCAAAAATAAAATTATCCATTATATGTCATGTGTGCATACACCAAAGAAGAATGGGCTAGAGTTAGCAAGAAAGCATCGCCCACATATTAGAGCTTGGTCTTAGACTCTTTGATGTATCATGGCAGGTTCCCAAGAAGACTTTAGGTGGGAGGCTTTTATGATTGCAGTTCGGCTCATTTATCGTCCACCAACTTGAACCCCACATATACAATCTCCTTTCCATCGCCCGCGATTAGGGTTTATATCAACATGATACTGAAGACACCCTTTTACATGGGCACTTGACAAAACTTATTTTTATCAGACAATCTATATGATTTAAGGTTCTTCTCCAAAACTTACTAGTATGGAAAAACCTCCGGGTTTTAAGAATTTTACTCATCTCTACTATGTTTGCAAATTGAAGACCCATGAACTTGGTTTGATCTTGTTTGTTCATTACCATGATGAAGGCATTATCATTCTTTTACTTTACGTACCTTGATCATAATATTATTTTAACAAGCAGCAAAGCAATCCCCCTTCAACGCATTACCCAGTGTCATTAAAGAGGATTCGCCATAGAAGATATATTGAGTCCCTTCATTATTTCTTAGGCTGTGTTGTTTAGAAGATTGATGGAGAAGTACTATTTCTATACCAATCTAAGTATGTGAATCCCTTACAGGAATGAGCTCAAATGGCAGGTTGCAAACCCTTCTCCATTGTTGCTAAACTCATATGGATATCTTACCTTTTACGTTATCTTGATATTTAGAGTACATTGGACAGTCATTCTATAAAACGTTTATAATATTCCTAATACTTAAATGATAAAAATTTTGAAATGTTAAAAATATTGGAAACGTTTCCTAAAATCACTATCAAAGAGATTCTTACTCATCCACTTGACTAATATTATGTAGACAAGCTCTAGAGCGGTCATTATTATAAAATGTCCGATCAACTTAGAAGGGGCCTCCTTGTGGAGTAGTGTGAGCAGGATCGTCTTAGAATGGTTATTGCTCCAAGGAGCAGTGATATTCCAGTGCCCCAGTATTGCAAACAAGAACAAGCCAGCACAATAGTCAAATTATTCCAATCCTATAATCTATTGTTCATAAAGCAAAATGCAATTTGTATTCAAAACTAAATCCCTATTATTTTTCTAACTATATTTTGAAGTTCAGTAAATGCAAAGTCTATTATCTAGGCAAGAAAGGAACAATGAAGTTTGTGTGCAACGGATTGCAGGGTCACTCCAACATATAAACACTTCTTGCAAGGCTTGACAAACATAGTCTTATACCGAGGTTGATAATCAATTTTGATATAATTTGTAATAATTCATTCTTTTTTCATATAGATATTATTATTATTCATTTTAAGTCTAATAGGTCCTTACATTTCTAAAATACATCTAAATAATTAAAGTTATATTTTATTCCTAAAAAATACAAAGAAAATATAACAAACGGGTTATGTAACGACTTGCACCGAACTGTATAAATATTACTCGCACTAAGCCCCAAGGGATCCTCATAGTTTTAAAAATGCATCAACACGATTAAGAAGAATTCGTATTTATATAGTGATAAAAACTTTCTTTCCTATTCAATGTGGAACATCACAAAAAGAAAATAATTTTTAATATTTAATTGTCTTATAAAAAATATTTAAAAAATCAAATATAATTTAAATTAGTTATAAATTTATATATTTTCAAATTATTTAATATTTGCATTAATGAGTTAAAATAAATGAAATGGGTCTAAAGTAGTAAATAAAAATAATTTATCAACTTTAAATTTATTTTTAATTTTTCTTCACTCTTCTTTTTTTCATTTTTCCTTTCTATTTTTTTTTTCTTATTTCGAGAATCAATCATAGTTTAAGAAAATTCCATTATATACCATGTCATTAATTAAAGTAAGATATTACAATCATCCTCCCATGTTGACAGGATGTCTTTGTCATGTCCTACAAGATTACTAAACCAGATAAACAAACATTTCTTAGGACGCAACAAATAGAGTCCTACACTTGGCCCAAATATGGGTCCTAATAACATTTGTAGTGACATGTTCCTTTCCATATAGATATTGTTCTTTTTGACCTAATAGACTTTAGACTTTAAAATGCATCTATTGTAATATCTCATATCAAATAGGGAAAAAGGTTTTTGATGTTATATACGCAGTGAGTGCATTTACTACTCAAGCTTGTATTATATATTCCAATACATTGTAGAATTTGTCATGATATAATCGATTCTTCTTAAACCATATAGACGGGTTTTAAAGTTGTGAAACTTCATTAGACATAGAGTAAATAATGGAGAGACATCGAATAGTTACAAATAGTGTTAGAGTTGATCTTCAACTCTAACATGAGACTTTGTTTGTCTAATCCCATAGTAACGATTGTTTATTTGGTTTTGCAATCTCATAGGATAAAACCAGGACCGCGGGACGTATAAAGGGTAATTGTCATAATCAACCTCAAATCTTTCTTTCAATTGTATAAATGAATTTTAAAGACATGAGAGCTTATTGGATACAAAGTGATTAATATCTAGACAGAAAGAAGAAAGTTGTCACAAAAGTTTCTTAAGCTGGTAACATGCCTTTTGCAATATCTAACTCCAACATTCTTTAGCCTAAAAATTTCAGCCCAGCCCATTTCAACTGGCCCGAGCCAGCCTAATGCCATGCCAATTCAGCCCATTGTGTAAGAGGATTGGGCATCATCATGCCAATCGTGCTCAAATTAGTTTTCCATGTGTCTTTTTTCCCCTAACCAAAAGAATATGAGAGTGAAAATTTTTAAAAATAATTTCCCAACTTGTGAATCAAGCTCAAAAATATCATTTTGGGCACGATAAAACTATTAGGTATTTAATCATTTTTTTATTGACATTTGAATAATGTTAAATATTCAATATTTTGGTTTTATTGATAAGTATTGTTACAATTTGTTTTTGCACGTTGAAAACATCTCAAAATTAGTAATATAATTACTTACTATATATTTTTTTATTTTCCATAATTAAGAAAAGAAAAGGACATTTAAAAACTAATAATTAAAAAATAATAATTTAACATAAATATCAAAATTTCCTCATTTTTATTTTAAGATAAGGTATTTGAAAAAAAATAAAAAACTATTTATAAAAAAAAAGCATGTTTGAAATATGCTAAAATATTAAAATTTAATACAAGATATTCGAAAATTAATAATTTTAAAAAATTAATTTAAGATATTTTTTTATAATAATAAAAATTTTACAATAATTAATTATATAATTACTTTTTTAAAAAATTGATACTTGGGTGGTTCCAAACATGGTCTTAATGAGATTCAACTTTTAAAAAAAAAATTAAAATCAATCAATTTAAATTTTAAACCAAAAAAAAAATCCCAAAACTATAAATAGTAAATAGGATACCTCGTATTAATATTAGTGAAACGGCACCGTTTTGATTCTGGCCAAACTTTCTCGCTAAGACCTGTAAGTCCAACTGCCGGAAGAGGCTTCGTGCCATTGTCCAATCTATATCTATATTGTTTGAACAGCCTGTCCTCTCATATAACGCCACGTTACTGTAACGGAGATCTTGTAGAATTAAATTACCAGAAAGCCCCTTTTTTTCTCCGCCGTTAAATAACTTAATATATAGTCGATACACATCGGCTCTACCTAATTTTCTTGCCGTATATATTGTGTGGTCTATCTCTGATTCTCTTCACACACACCAGTTTTGGAGCCACCCGGAGCAGGCAAATGAGTTACCAGAAAGTTCCCCAAGAACCCTACCCCCCACCAGGTAAAACCCCTCCATTGACAATCTGATCATGACTATGATCAATGATTTCATTTCCATTTTTTTTTTAAATTGGGTTTCATTTTAGTTTAAATCTGTGTGCGCTGAATTTGAATCTGACAGGGTACTCAGTCCCTTATCCTCCGCCATCAGGATACCCCTCAGCACCGCCACCGCCGCCACCAGGGTGCCCTCCACCACCGGGATATCCAGGATACCCTCCACCACCGCCACCACCAGGGCCACCGTATCAAGGGTACCAGGGGTATTTCAATGAAGGGTACCCTCCACCACCCCCACCACCACAGCAATACCAGCAATACCAGCAATACCAGTACCAAGATCAATCTGGTCCTTCCTCCTTTCTACCAGGATGGTATGTGTTCTCTATCTCTAACCCTGCTTTCGAATGTTTTCTTTTTGTCGATAATCTTGATGCACATGTTTCTTATTTCCTGTTCTCGGGTTTCTGTAATGTTTGTTTCATTTGGGGATCATGTGTGGCTATGGATCATTTTTGCGGGCGATATAGTCCCGTCTCAATGAGGTCTAATTTGAATTAGACACAGATCATGAATCGTTTCTCTCTCTTTTTACTCTTTTCTAGAAATCAAAGTTTCAAGTTTTCTTTGCTTGTACTTGGAGATTGTTAGTATATGGCATGAGTTGGATGCCAGTGAACTATCTTAGTACTATCAAAGTTCTAAGATAAGGACTTGTGCAGTTTCGTGGTACTGAACTCCATTGTCCATTGGGATGTTTGTTTGTTTATCTATTACCATCAATCACTAAAGTCCAAGATAATAATCTAGAGATTTGTTTGAGTTTAAAATCCTATATGCCATTGTTTATGGGAGGCTTCCTTTGGTTTGATGATTATTTTGTTTGACTTTCATAATCACGAACAGTTTCTCTTATAATTTTGTGATATTCATACCTGTCCATTTGATTCAACTCAATTTCTCCTCACTTTCCTAGTTCCAATTATGCAAGCAAACTGTAAAGTCTTTGAAGTATGTAGATGATGATTTTAAGATTGCTTGCTGGGAAGTGCCTTAAGGTGAGTGCTTTGAAACTGAGCTATTCTAACTACGAAGAAACAATTCCATAATTAGGAGAGTATTCAAAACTAAGCAATTATAAGTATGAAGAAACAATTCCGTAATTAGGACTTAGGAGAGTATTCAAGATGGGTTCATATACATTATGACACTGAGATCTTTCCCCCACTAGAAAAGAAGCATTGAACTAAAGAAACTTTTTGTGATTGAACCATATATCTAAAAGGAGTTAAATCATTGATGTGAGAAGTGCTTACCTGGAGTCTCCCTGCATAGGTAGCTCTTGTACTTTTTTGCTGAATTTCAAAATCGCATAACAGGAAGTCTCTTTCAGAGCTTTCCCCCCACTCCTGCTGAAGTAAATTATGCTAAGGCTTTTGTTAAGGTTTTCTTTCTTGAAAGATTTCATTTTTTATTTTTGGGTTTCATATGCCGTTTTTTTGGTTCTTATTCTTGGGTTTTCTATGGCTTCATATATAGCAATTGTGTGAAGGATTTGTTCCTCTTATTTTCATACTTAACCATAACGTTTCCTATTTGTCATAGATGGACTTGTGTGTGCATGCTTCCTTGTATTGACATAATGAATATGCAGATATTTATTCTACTGTAACCCAAAAGAAGCAAGAATCAAAACAGGTCATGGACGCTTTATGTAACTATGCCTTTCGGCATTGTGGATTGTGGAATCTTCCCAGTAGTGATATTAGGTTTGTGATAGGGCTCGCATAATTTCCTTGGACATTAGATCTTTGTTGGATTTTGGTTTTTTCAACTGAATGTTGGGTTGTATGACAAACATATCTTGAAAGACTCGAACCCATAATGTCATTCATATAGCTGTGCCTCTAATATCTTCAGATTTGTTGGTTGGCTTGTTCCTTCTGAGATCCCTCTTTAAAAGTTTCTGTTGATACAATGGGTTCCATCACAAATAATTTTAATTTTGCTTGTTGTCCTTAAAAGTATGTATTAATATTTTAGAAATAAGTTCTCTCTATTTTACAACCTATATCTTTTCTATGTTGATGCTGCAAGGAATGAGTATTTTCTTTTGCATGTGCAGTTTGGCTGCCCTTTGTTGCTGCTGCTTGTTGGAGGAATGCTGCTTCTTATGAAAAAGCAGCTTCAATGGGTCGTCTTGCACGATATATGGGGGTTAACTTTTAAAAATTGCAAAATCCAAAAATAAAGCTCGAGGGTTTGCTAGTTCGTGCTGTGTATGCCTTTTGTCTGGTTGTAAAGGGGTTCTATGACATGGTATGGATTATATCTACTGTGCACTTTGGTGCTTTGAAATTAGCAGTACAATTTCAATGTCCTTAATGTGGTTTCAGTTTCTCATTTCTTTGTGTGAGCTTTTCCCTTTTAACTCCATTTAAGCTTTGTTTCCAAGGATGTTTTTGCCCTCAATATGATTTTGAAATTTAACCGATTGAATGTTTTTCTTACAATATGAATTTCCGAAGGATACGCTCATTTGGAATTGAAAGCAATTCTGCCATTGAAATGATTCCTAAAGAAGGCCATTTCTCTGAGTGGTGTTATTTTTTAAGTTACATTTCTCAAGCACGGTACGTTTGTTGTAGCACCCCTCCTCCCTCTCTTCAGTGAGTTTATGCAACTTCGTTGTGATTCTTTGTAATTGCAAGAATTGTCAAATAAAAGAATTCATTGCACCATCTACTAGCAAAGAAAAATGACCTGTGATTTATGTTAGATCCTTTATTTGACAATGAACTGGTTCAGTTTAAGTTTTCTGGGCTGTCTAACATTGGCTATAATTAATCACTGACTCATATTTTGAATTTATAGAATTTTTTTGAACCCTGTGCTAAAATTTTAGCAGGGCTATAAATTTTGAGGAAAAAAAAATTAAAGTTAATAAATTATTTTTATTTATTTTAATTTTTTGATATAAAAATTAAATAATTTGAAAATATATAAATTTATAATGAATTTTAATGATATTTAGTTTTTTTATAATATGGATAATTTTCTTTCATATTTTTCATATTTTAGCCGAAAAATTTATTTTTCTTAATAATTTTATTTTATTTTTCTTTCCTAAACACATTTCAGAACCGGCATAACCTAAAACTTTCAATTGGACAACTTTATTTCCTCAGGAATAGACCAACTACTAAAAGGAGAATAAGGGGATGGGTTTTTGGATGGAAGCTTAGCCAGTGTAAACAATGGAAAATTATGTGCAACAGTTATATTTGGCAAAGGATCGCTGTTGTTGCAGGTAGTAGACATGGGATGGGATTGACCGAGAGCCTAACATAAAAATCTTCTAGTATTTTCATCACGGTGCTGAGAAAAGGACATCAATTTTCTGCTGCGAGTTAGTTGTAGGAACTGGTCAAGGGTTGTTCTCCCAGCAGGATAAATCCAAATCTTGGCCTTTTAGCTGCTGCTGGTATGGTGGTTCTTCCGTTTGAAGATCTTAGCCCTGAAGCTGTTTCTTTCACCAAATATCAGCACCATAAATGGCAGCAGACCTCAGCTCTTTGTACCCAAAATCTATGTCCTCCCAGAAAATTAAATACACCCTACCCGAGACCAACACGAACTCAACAATTAGCAATCAAGCTCATATATCCAATTCATCCTTCCAAACAGAGCAGCTAATTCAAAACCAAAAATGATGCTACAGGCTACACAAGAGGATTCATTCCACTGATAACCGATATTGCCCCTCCTGAGGAACTTGGCAAAAATACTAACAAAGATCTATATATGATAATGAGAATTACAAACAAGAGATCTCTAGTAAATTAAACAAGAACATACCCCTAATTCTGCATTAACTAAAAATCCAGTAATCAGTTCACCTAAACAAAGTACAACTACTAGATGATAAAAAATATCTGGAAGAGCCGGGCTGCATCTACAAAGTCCACACAAAATGTGGTGCATCTTTCCTTGGCCCAACCAATGTCCGATAAAGGAACATCTTATCTACTTTTTGCCTATCATCAAAGCCAAACTCCATCTGATCATATTCGTTTATAATTTCCACATTAATCCTTGGCATCTTCTCCGCAAGTACCTTGCAGCCTCCAAGGGTAACTTCACAGGACGACATCCAAAGGGATCGCATTGTCTCATACTTTCCCACGTCCGTCAGAAGTGCCACGTTCCCAAAGGGGCAATCCCTAATCTCTAGCTTGCGAAGCTTCTTGCAGCCATTCAGTACATATAGCATTCCCTTGTCACTATCACCGGCAAATGCAATTGAAAGCATTTCAAGCTGCTCAGCATACATTCCAATATAAAGGAAAACCTGGTCAGTTAGAAGGCCAGAGAGGGACAACCGTCTGAGACCCTTGCATGACTGAACAATTGCCCCAAAACCTTCATCTAGTGGCTGCATGGTCACAGGGTCAGCTTTTGTAGCATCCAGAATGCACAACCTGAAGCGTGTAAAATTGGGGCAGTTCTTGGCTACAGTTATGAGTGCTGCATTGGTCATCTGCTGGCAGAAGTATAGCAATGAATGAAGCTTGGGGCAGCCAAAGGATATAGCAACAAGACCTTCTTCGGTTACAGCAGCATTCCCAACCCCAAACGGATCAGAAGGAAAAACCCTCAATTCCTGCAATTCTTTACAAGTACAAGCGACAACTCCTAGTCCCTTGTCTCCAATGCAATCCAATATCTGCATAAATCATGGGAACTTGTCATACATTTCAATAAAGAAAGAGTATTGCTTTCAGAGGCTAGAGTTGGGTTAAAAGTTCATACCCACAGTCGCTGAAGTTTCCTGCAGTGGTGGATTAGCTTTATCAGCTCATCTCCATGAATCCCTGGAGCATAACTCAGGTTCAAGGAGGTCAGATTTGAGCAAATGGGGTAAATAGCTGGCAGGCATAGAGGAGCAACTTCCAGAAACCCTGACATGCTCCTAATTGATTTACACTTCTGGAAGGTACTTATAAGTTTGTTGACAGTCTCAGCATCTGGATCATGAACATAAGAACCAGTGCCTAAGTCCACAAGTTGAGGTGCATGCATAAGAATTCTTTGGAGTGCGTCAAGGGGCACCGCACGGTTCAACCTCAAACTCTTGAGAT
This sequence comes from Vitis riparia, assembly GCF_004353265.1. NCBI lineage: Eukaryota > Viridiplantae > Streptophyta > Magnoliopsida > Vitales > Vitaceae > Vitis > Vitis riparia. The sequence continues at coordinate 5,254,269 of NC_048444.1, forward strand.
TAGGACATCTTGCCACCAGTCTTTCAAGGGCAGTCAAATTAACTTCTCCCTTGAGGCATGCAAAATTCAAGGAGACTAGTGATGTGCAGCTGTCAGGGAAGCAGCTAAGCCATTGGCCTTTGCGATCCTCAACTTCATTTTCTTGCAAGTCAAGCTCTCTAAGAAACCTAGATTAGAGAAACAAAATGAAGCATACATTAATATCTATGCCAAAGCCCAACATTTCTAGCCCATAATATTCCCACTGTCCAAGCACCCCTCTTTTCAGTAGAAGGAAATGTCTTTTTAGCCAACATATGAATAACAAAAACAGTTATTCCATAGAAGTTGCAAGGACATGTCATTTTTTCGTCAGCAGATGAGTAACAAAAATAGTTATTTCAGAGAAATTCCACAACAAAGGGTATTGATCTTTTTGGAATAAAGTTGTAACATCCAGAACAAAAACATATCCTGATTGGGGAAAGACCCCTTTCTGGTGAGCTTGATTAAATTTCATAACCCAGGAGACAAAAAAAAAAAAAAAAGGTTTTAAAATTTTAAATTGAAAAAACAAAAACTAGGGTCGGATGTCAATCCAAGCGGATTAAAGATTAATTAGTGGGTGTTTTGTAAACACAGTTTATGGTGTGATAGTCTTGAATTCAGTCCATTTGAACTATGTTTGCACCTACCACCATATGGAGAGTTGGACAAAAGTCTTGTACTCTTTGTTCTCCAGATCCATAAGGATCTTTCAGGTTTGGGAACAAGAAAGAAAATCTGTTGTCTGGACCGGGTTTAGAGTCTGAGACTATCAGAGCCATCATCCCTATGCTCATATCTGTTCTTTGTTTTGTCTGTGGTGATTTCTTGTTAATTATTCATTAACTTTCTCTTAGTCATCAGAATCCTAGATCATGTTTCTGTGGAAAAAGTTTAAAACGAGAATTTCACAAGCATGACTACAGTAATAATTAGCAAACCGAGGGCAATAGACAGTTGTCCGTATAAATAGGAGACTTAAAAGGGATACATGCAGCTATAATTAGTAAGCCATCGATTGGAAAGAATAAGGAAACTAACCACAGAGCAGCACAAACACCAAGACAAGGCAGGAAATATTGATGGACAAATTACAACAAGAAATCGTGAACACAATAATAAAGAGTTTCAACATTTTGATAGATTGTACAACAAATTGCTGGATATTTTAGCTTCACTTGAGAACATCCCAAAGATTGAACTAAATAAATGAGAGAAATAAAACCTAAATCATACCAATAATCCTGATGGTTCAGCTCGATCAATTTCCCTTCCGAGGACAATTACTAGTAACCAAACAAACTTTGATATCGAAATAAATTTTATTCAGCTATCAGTATCATTATAGCAGTATAACTTGGTTGAAAAGGCGCATATACAGAAATCTAAGCGAAAGACACATGAGACTCTCGGAGAGTAGTTCATCAACTACTTAAATCCATAAAAACAAATAAATGAAAGGGACAGAAGAGGCAACAACTTATAAAAATATGCAAAAAAACTAGCTAAAAGTAAACTAAAAAATGAACAGCCAGCTCCTACCTGCAATTTGCAGCAACGGCTGCAAGTCCATCGGTGGTAAACCCTTCACAGCTGACTAAAACCAGAGACTTGAAATTCACGAACGATCGAGCAAGCAGCTCCAGGCCTTCATTCGAAACCACCATTCTCTTCAACCTGAGCTCCTCTAACCCAATATTACTCTTGGCCATGGCTTCAATCCAGGGATAAACAAAACCTCCCCAATCAGGAGGAACCAAATTAAAATCAGCAAAGTGAGGCTTTCCTTTCAAAGTAAGAACTCTAACCCTAGGAAACCTAGCGATTAATCTTTCAGGACTAATCGCATAACAATTCCCTACGAAGACCCTACGCCTGCTCCATTTCTCCACCTTAAACCATGACTTGCACACCAGAGACACCGCATTGCGGTCTCGGTGCGACGTCAGGAAGTCGAACACGTGCTCCAAAACCTCATCAGGAAAATAATTCATTCTTCAAAAGCACGCAATAAAACTACAGATACAGTAAATCTAGCTCTAAGCCAATCCAAAAGTCCACAACCTTCCAGACAAACAGCCAAGATCTGGTTTTGAATTCTCACACACGATTAAACAAAGCTTTTTTTCCTTATAAAACCAAGATCTCGGGCAAAAATTCTGGATATGTCACTCGATCTCCGAAAAGATCCTTTGAAACCACTCATTCGGATCTACAGATCCATAACTACCTCGGACTCAAAGAAAATGGTAACCCTAGAAATGAATATCTTACATCTCTTCCCTCTCAGCTTAGATCTGAAACAAGAGAAGAAGAGAAGAAGAAGAAAAAACCACAAACTTTCTCGAGGAAAAAAAAAAACCTTCTAGGACGAGAAAATACAGGAAAATATTTTCCCAGTGATCATCTCCTGATCAAAAAGTGATGATTATCGCAATGAAAAACATCAAGAAAAAATATCAAATTTATAGATCTGAGAATCTAAAATTTCCATAAATGATAAAAAAAAAAAAACTGAACTAAATCGAAATCGAATAATGATACTGCGAAAGAGAAGGAGCTCTTGGCAATCAGAGGGAGCTGTCTCTCTCCTCACCACTCTCCCTCTCTCACTCCTGTTAAAGCTCAGAGAGAAGCCCCTGCCCAACACTGAGCCAACAACCATGGTTAATATTTCAACTCCTAAAGCATAACCAGGGTTAGTTGCATCCTTAGATCTCACGGTCACTGTCGCGTAGATGGAAGGTTTAAGGGAATCTTGACCGTTGAGTGCTGACCTGTGGTGGTAACATGCATGTGTCCTTATCTCTGCTTTCCAAGAGACCCTGCCAAAGTCTTACTAAAGAGATCAGTCATCAACAGACCCACAAATGACACTTGTTTTACTTCTAATTACCAAACTGCCATTTTATAGATAAGATCATTATTCCCTACTCGATGTAGTCAAATCTACTCGCGGCCTGCCGTGACAACACTCTCTCATGTGGGGCATCTTAATAGCGTAGTCCGAGATTTCAGCATCACGAGAAGCGAGTACACATTTTCTGTACTCTAGAGAGTATGTTCCTTTTCGTGTCAGCAAATTTTATTTTTTTTCCTCTACTTTCCGGATGACTGAATCATGGCCTTTTAATGATTAGGAAATTCTGTAAGAAAGAAAATGATTTTGACAAAATCTAAGACCGCTTTAAATGCGTAGTGGTAATGTAAATGCGCTGCTCAATTAATTTTTGATCCGGTGTACCGTGGTACACGCTAATAATATGGTCTCGTTGATTATAACCTATGGTCCTTTTGAATTTTTTTTTTTTCCAAATTGGAAATTATTTTTAATATAAAAATGATAAAAATATATATAAAAAATAATAATAATAAATGATTGATTTTTTTTTTCCCTTTTTTGCAATCAATTTTGTTACAACTAATCCTAATTATTTACCCTTTTCAATGTGATTTCTAAGTCATGTGTGAAGGGTTTTAAGCTACACTACATGATCCTTCAAGAAGTGGTGTATGGTCTGACAAAGTTATTTCTTAAAACAACCTTACAGTTATGCCACTAGCAATTATGCTTCTGGACACTTCTTTTTTGTGCTTTTGAAATTTATGTTTAAAAAACACATTGATATTTTGACTTGGGAAAGCAACAAAAAAAGTGCTTTCAACTATGCACCTAACTTAGACGTTTCAAATTAATACTCAACCA